>NC_048280.1:4350281-4650281 GCF_009762535.1 Notolabrus celidotus
CAGAGCCGGAACGCAACGGAGCGGATCCAGTGGAAGTTAACACATTGACTAGAATAGAAACCAATCAGATCCGATGCCATGACAGATCGGAGACGGACCGGACACTGATCTGGTGGAAATTGGCTGTTAGTATAGAGTCAGCTCTGGTGTAACACATTTAATCAAGTCTACATGTGGCTTGCTAATTACAGTGGACCTAGCTTGTAAACGTGCACACCTCTTTATATAAGGTCTAACATCAAACCGGACATATCAGAGAAAAGACTACGTTGTTAGTATATGAGTCTGCAGAATTCAAAGCACAGGATTAGAATAGAGTATTAGTCAATTTCAGACACTTCATCCAAGGCTCCCAAGTGCAGCATCGTGTCCATGATATCAAAAAATAAGAACTCTAATTAAAGCTGAAAAACTGTACACTCAGAGAGGTGCCTTTGCAAGGAAAGTGACAAAGAACCGAACAGACAGCCATTTATCTCTGAAACTCGGCACTTTTCTTGCCATTATTATTAGAGGACTTTTTGAAGCCACTCTTCGGTATCAGACACGTGCAAATCTGCTCTAAGTCTGCAACAGAAAGCCCCCGAAAGACCCCGAAAGACTGTTGGAAACAACTGATGGGATCTGATGAAACCGAGATAGAGCTGCTTGGCTTCAATTGCATCATGTGTGGAGGAAACAAGTTACAGCTGCAGAGAAGCATCCCAGAGGTGAAGCCGGGTGGAGGCAGCAGGATTATGCTGTGGGGGTGTTCTGAGCGTTTCTCAGGGTAAAAGGGAAGCTGAATGTAACAAAACACCGGGCAAACTAATTAAAATGCCTGGTGCAGAGCGTTTTGGAGCGTGGACGGGGCAAAATGGTTTGGCTTGAATTAGCACCATGACCCTACGCAATGCAAACACATCACCAACCCCTGCTGGCGCCGCATCTTAGGGGCCACTTCATCACGCTTTCTAGCAAACCAGCGTCACCACATCACAGTGTGTAATGTTTAATCCATCATGGGAGGCTCTTTCTGATACTTTTTCATCTCAACAGTGTGCCTGACAGAGCCCGACAGAGCCTGAGAGCATGTGCAGAGATTAATGGCAGAAAATCCTCAAATCCCAGTGTGTTAAGCTGTCATATCATGTCCAAGAAGACTGCAGGCTGTTACAGCTGCTACAACAAAGTGTGTGTCTACAAAACTAATGCAAATGTGATAATGACGGGGTAACGATGCAGGGGGGGAATGGGCATTGGTAAATGGACTGTACTGATATCGCTCTTTCCTCATCTTACGACCACTTAGAGCACTTTTAACATGTTACACACACTTAAACACACTTACACACTTTAATTTAGAGATGGTAGAGGATAATATGTAAAGTGCTCATTCATATAAAGCTGGCTCTGCCACTCAGGAGCAATGTGGGGTTCAGTGTTGTGTCCAAGGAGCTGGACATCTAACAGTTAACTTCATGATTGAGGGACAACCGACTCTACCACTGAGACAGAGCTGTTGGACATAAACCTTGATTATTACCCGCCTTTCTTACTCATCAATCAATCAATCAATCAATCAATCAATCAATCAATCAATCAATCAATCAATCTTAACTCAGAGCACCTTTCATACAAATGAAAAATCAAATATATAATGACTAAATATATAACAGAAATGGGTTTGAAGTAGAGACTAATGCACACCATTTTCAATAAAATGTGTATAAATAAACAACAAAGAGAAATTTTTAAGAGATCAGTAAATTAAAGATAAAACATAAATAGTTAAGACAATGAAAAAGGTTAAGATAAATAAAGTACTAAAAATAGCTATAAATTAAAAAAAAAAATGTAAGTTAAAAATGAATAAAACAATAGAATATATTTTTTAAAAATAAAGGGACGTTACTCCCAACATGCAGGCCTACTCATCCAACCTAAAGTCTCTAAAAGTAGTCTGGTAGGTAGAGCCTTCAGTTATCAGGCCCCTCTCCTTTGGAATCATGTACCAGTCAGGGTCCGGGAGGCAGACACCCTCTCTACTTCTAAGAGTAGGCTTCAAACTTTTCCTTTTTGCTTAGAGCAGGATAAGGCTTGGACCAGCTCTTAGTTATGCTGCTATAGGCTTAGACTGCCAGGGGAACTGACACACTGACTGGGATCCTATCTCTCCCCTTTCTCTGCACATCACTTACTTTAACTCTCCCTGTCCCATTAAAGTTACTAACCATAGACCTTCCTGGAGTCCCTGAGCTCCCTTGTCTCGTAGGTTCCTCTGGATCTCTGCTGCTGTGGACGTGCCAGACTCCAGCTGCTGCTACAACTAATGGAGCGACGCCTGCGAGCTAGTTCAGGCAGACAACTCGAGCTGCAATACCATACACGTCACATGTCCCACTCTCTTATCCATCATCCAATCCTGCCCTCTGCCTTTCAAATTGGCGGTCTATTTAAACTGGGAAAAATCTCCCATCTCTCCCTCTGCCTGTCAACGACTCTGCTGCTGCATGCCATTGCTGATATTTCTTCTTCCCCGCCGCCTCCCCAGCTTCCACCTGCAGGCTCCGGGGGTGTTTAGTATGTTTTGCTCATCACTCCTCAAGTCTGCATGTAAACTTTCTGCAGGGAGTGATGAGGCCGGAGCCTGGGCGCCAAACATGAATATGTTTTTGCTGCTACAATAAACAATTTAAACGTGAGTTGTCTGACTGAACTACTATCCATCTCAACACTATCATCTCTCTCTCTTCATCTTCATCCCTCTCTCAAACACGGTCTCAGCAGATGTGTGTCTAACATGAGTCTGGTCCTGCTGGAGGTTTCTGCCTGTTAAAGGAAGTTTGTCCTTGCCACTGTAACTTGCTAAATGCTGCAAAGTGCTCTGCTCATGGTGGATTAAGATGAGATTAGACTGAGTCCTGTCTGTAAGATGGGACTGGATCTTATCCTGTCTTGATGTTGGGTCTTTGTTAATAATAGAACATAGACCTGACATGTGAGGAGGTCCAGGTCTCAGCAAGGGAAAGCAACAGTTCATGTCAAAACACACACATCAAATCCTCTGCAATAAAAACTGCAGGAGGGACTGTGATGGACTGACGACATGTCCACGGTGTACCCCTCCTCTCAGCGGTATAGATACTAGATGGATGGAACAACTACAGGGGGCTGATTTGCTTATTTGCTGTGGTTAGTACAACTGGGGTAAAAAAGAGTTCTTGTGTTGTATTTGGAAAAAGAAACCCAAAGATACGCTTATACAGTTAGAGCTTGCTCAGGCTTGGACCAGCTCTTAGTTATGCTACTATAGGCTTAGACTGCCGGGGGAACTGACACACTCGGATCCTGTCTTTGCCTCTCTGCCTATCACTTTGATTCTCCCTGTCCCATTAAAGTTCCTAACCATAGACCTTTCTGGAGTCCCTGAGCTCCCTTGTCTCTTGGGTTCCTCTGGATCTCTGCCGTAGACCTGCTGCTACAACTACTACTATCCCTCTCACCCCTATCATCTCTCTCTCATTGCTTTCTCTCTCTCTCTCTCTTTGCTGAGACCCCAATTTGATGTGTGTCTAACAGGAGTCTGGTCCTACTGGAGGTTTCTGCCTGTTAAAGGAAGTTTGTCCTTGCCACTGTAACTTGCTAAATGCTGCAAAGTGCTCTGCTCATGGTGGATTAAGATGAGATCAGATTGAGTCCTGTCTGTAAGATGGGACTGGATCTGATCCTGTCTTGATGTTGGGTCTTTGTTGATAATGGAACATAGAGTACGGTCTAGACCTGCCTAGACTTAACACTAGCGAAGGCCCATAATATTAAACTGTTCATTAAAGTTCAGCATTTTGATTTCTCATTTGTTATTATTATGTAATTGTTGTATTTCATCCAATGCAAAAAAAAAAACACACTACCACGGCATGATATAATCTTAAGTAGAAAATAAATGCACAGCTGAGAAGACGCCACGTACCCTTGGTGCTGCTTTATGTTCACATCAGTCATACAGCGATGTAAAAACACAGAACGTATCCCTTACAGGTTTGTATCTCACAGCTGAGAGGACTAATAGCCTTGGCTGAATCACCACTCGAGTGCCTCTTTAAGATGAGTACATGAAGCTTGCGTTTTAATCCAACAATGGCTAATGGAGCAGATATAAGAATTAGCCAGCAGAAGCAAGAGAAACAAACCTGCTTTATACCACTTCACAGGAAAAAACAGAACAGGAAAAAGAAACAGGCCTGAGGAGAAGGACTGTAAACAAAATGATGCAATAAGAGCTCCTGAAGGATTATCTTTACATGTGCCAGCTCAAAAGGGATTTAAAAATTGTATTTCTGGAATAATTCCCGGACAGGAATGCATCTTAAGTGATCGGGAATACTGCCAGCGCTTCCTGCAGTCAACAGATAGCAAGTTTGACACGTGACACATATAAAAGCCTGCTAATGAAATCAATGGCAGCACGGTGATGCTCATGTCTGACTCATGTGGCTCCTGTTGATTCACAGAAGCAGTGATTAGCTTTGTGTCATTGATTTTGCTTTGGTGCCGTTTCACGTTCCAACGAGTCATCAAGATGTTGAATCGTTGCCTTTCAGAATTGGTGTGTGAATGTGTGGCACACAACCTCCCCTCCCTACCCGTGTCTGGGTCTTGGAGGGAGGTTTGATCACCAGCTGACTTGTTGCTGAGGAAAAGCAGCAGAAGCCAGTCTCTCCACAGAAAGAATTTGAATCGAGTAATAGAGTGTTGTCCCTGTTTCTCCATTTGCAGTCAGTGTCTCATTAAAGAAATGCAGCTGCCAAATGCTGGCACCTATGGACAATATTTCCCATCGCTTGAGAGGCTTTTCTGTGGGGTCTGTAATGAGCAAACACTACCTTTAATGCTCCTCTAGGGGGATATTAGAGCCTGAATCAATAGTCAATGCCAATGAAGAGCAGCCTGAATTTAACGACCCAACTGAGAAGCACTGGCGCTAAAACATATGAACACAGGCTGCAACACACCTCTTTGTTTTAGCATGGATCTTATTAACTCTGGAGAGGACATTAAGAGCATCTCAGTGTGGTGGAAAAAAAACACACATTTACACAGATGTGTTTTGTCCAGCATTATTAGCTCTTAGCTATAACAGGGGATCACAGAGAGGGATCTGCTGTTTGTGCTGCAGGGTCCAGATGCTGCAAGAGGCATGCAGAATGGGATTTGTTTTGGGGGGGTTGCATCTGATGTCAAACGGGGGATGTCTTTGCAGCACACAAGGCCTCAAAATCACTAGCTGGACTCTTCTCTTCTGTTGTCCCTAAATGGTGGAATGAATTGTCCAACTCCATTTGATCTGCAGAGTCCCTCTCTACTTTCAAAAGACAGCTAAAGACCCAGCTCTTTAGGAAGCACTATGCACTTAGCTAGACTGTTCTCCACTGTTGTCCCCAGTGGCAGATCATGTCTTCCAGCTACAGCTGACTCACACTGTCATGCTCTACTCTGGGAATCTGTGTTCAGGTCTGGAGTGACCCAGCACTTGGTACTTTGGTCATTATTGTGGTGTTGTTAATTGTTGATGATGATAATGGAAGGTCTTAAATGGTTTGGTTGCTTCATTGTAGATGTTCCTTATTTACTTTGTGCATTGCCTTTACACTGCTTGGCAGTACCTGCACCCAAATGAACTTGAAGCACTTTGTTACTCTTACTGATCTTGTTTCCTCTTGTCTAGATCTTTGCTTGTGTTGTTCTTTTTCTCATATGTACGTTGCTTTGGATAAAAGCGTCTGCTAAATGATGTTGTAAAGAAAAAAAAAGTACACTTAGAAAAGATTTTACCAGTTTGTCATGTCTCGTCAGTTATGTTAAGTTTGCACCTTTTGCTTCAGTCTTGTCGCTCATGTTTGTCATGTCCGCTTTTATTTTGCAGTCATGTCTCTCCTCCTGTTTCAGGTAACTTCACTTCCTGTTCTGGTGTTCTCTCGCCGTTGTGATTGTCATCCCCTGCCCCTTATTGTTTCCACCTGTGCCCCATTACCTCCTGTATAAAAGTCTGCGTCTTCCCCTGTCCTGTGCCCAATCGTTGTGTCTTGTCTGTATTGTATGTGCCTTCATACTCTGTCTCCAGATTCAAGTACCATGTTTGTTTCTTTTGTTTTTCACCAGGTAGAGTTTGAGTTTTCCTTGTGTTACTTTGTTGTAGTTCCAGCCATCATGCTGTGTTTTTGATAGTACTTTGTTTCATTATTTACTTGAATTAAGAGCCTCCTTTTGTTGCAAACTTATGAAGTTGTGCATTTGGGTCCTTATTGTCAATCCTTGTCATGGTTAAAAGAAGAAGAAGGTTGAAGTTTGGGTAGCTTTGCTAAGGGGGAAATGTACTCCTTCACTGTAGTGAAACAGACGCCATACAAGAAGTGGTTTGAGGAGTATGGTATAAAATCTGTGTCTGGATTTTTCTTGGTAAGCTTCCTTTATGTTGATATGAAAAGTCTAAACATGAAATCAGACGCCAGTGCTCACTGAACCAACCACGTTATTCAAACTAGTAAAAGAGAAGCGCTCGGCTGTAACTTACGATATTCATGAGAGTCAGGAGGTAATTCTGCACGTGCTCCTTGCCGTGAAATCGAACCACCGAGTCGTCGACTCCCAGCAGGATCTCAATGTTGTAGTCATCCTCTCCGGCATCTCTGCGGTGACGACGGCGATGAACGGTCTCGTTCACCTGCCGGGTGACAGAGTCCAGAGTCCCGGGTACATCGAGCTCTGGTTCTGTGCGGGGAGGAAGACAGGGGAGGTGTTAAGATCAAATATGTGCAGAAATAAGGATTGATGAAAGCATCACTGGGATCACAGCTCAAACCCAGTGCAAGTGTCTTGATGTACAACAGTGACTTATACTTCAAAATGCCTAGACAGAAATTCTAAACAATCACTTATCATTTCAGAAAGTTCAACATTTTAACCGCTCATACTTTTCAACCATAAATGTGAAAAGTAGGGCTTCCGGGCTCGTGACTGAACTGGCAGAGGGCATGCAGGTAGGCCAGTACCCATAGGAAAATACATTTAGAGAGGAGATCTCAAAAGTGTTTCATTTATGTCTCCTAGACAACAATGAGATCTGTTTGAAAGCAAAATGAGACTACAGCTTATGTCTCTTGTTTCTCATTCTTGCCTTCAGAAAAAAAGTTTCAAAAAGTCTCAGCTTAGTCTCCCTTTCAGTTCAAAAGGAGATCTCATCAAAATCTGAAATGATTCTCAGGTATTTCTCAAGTGTTGTGACTCCTTTTGAGCTCAGGTGGAGAAATCAGGGAGCTCTCTCAATCTAACCTCATCCATTTGTTTTTGTCAGACTCAGTTTTTGTGTCTCAAGTTGAGCTCAGATGGAGCAAAGAAAGAGCCTGAGCTCATCTTTTCAGGAACATTTATAATGCCCTGCAAAATTAAGATTTCAATGTAATTGTCCACAAACTTACAATTCTCATTAAAACATTTGAACCACTTGCAAGATCAGATATTTAGATGTGAAATGATCTCTTCTTTGACTTCACACTATGGTCATTCCTTTACAAGTCTGTTTGGAACAAAACAACTTCACAAAGATTTAGTGGATTTGAGAGAAATTGCAAAAGATAGAGATTTCATACAACAGGTATGACCGACCATTTATTTAAAATATGGGCTGCAAAAGGGCTGACCAGATTTAGCCAGATTATTACAATTAAAGGGGTGGATTCCTTTGGGCGCTGGTGGCCTAGCGGTCTAAGCGCCCCACATACAGAGGCTACAGTCCTCGTCGCAGGGGTCGCCGGCTCGATTCCCGGCCGGTCGACCATTTCCTGCATGTCTTCCCCCGCTCACTACTCCCCACATTTCCTGTCTCTCTTCAGCTGTCCTGTCAAATAAAGTCAAAAAGGCCAAAAATATATCTTTAAAAAAAAGAAGAAAATGAGCCATTAATGAGATCTCTCATTTAAGTCTGAAATAAGACTCATGTCATGGTCTCAACTATTTCTCCTAGAGAATTTTAGGAGACACTAAAGAGAAACCAATTTGAAACTTGAATGAGGCTGAAGTGAGAATCTCAATTTTGTCCCCAGAGACTTAGAAGAGAAAGCCTTGAGCAGTGAAATTTTCCTCTGGGTAGTTACCTAGACAGGCCATCCAATTGCCCCATTAGGTCTGAATAAAAGATTTACGTATATGGGCTCATTACAGCTTTGGGTCAACCTATCACTGCATCTCTATAAACTGCTATCTGCACATTAACACAGAATCTGTAATCTGAGAGAGAAGCCAATTAGTTCAGAGCTCCCCCTGGTGGCTGTCTGCACTATAGGTCTTAAAGCCTGCCTACTCCTGATGGGACGTGGGTCAAACAGACGTCAAGTTCTTATCAGACGTGTTTGTCTTATGCTGATTCATGTGCTCATTTTTCCTTGACGTTAAGTTTAAACTATTTTTTCTGGATGTGACGTCATGATTGACAGCTCTGTTGACAAATGCAACTCCTGCAGCGTTCTTTAGCAGATTATCAGAGAAGAGAGAACGTAACAAACACTCACACACTTTCCAACCCTTACACATCTCAGCAGATGTGTGTCTAACATGAATCTGGTCCTGCTGGAGGTTTCTGCCTGTTAAAGGAAGTTTGTCCTTGCAACTGTAACTTGCTGAATGCTGCAAAGTGCTCTGCTCATGGTGGATTAAGATGAGATCAGACTGAGTCCTGTCTGGAAAATGGGACTGGATCTTATCCTGTCTTGATGTTGGGTCTTTGTTCATAATAGAACATAGAGTACGGTCTAGGTGGGTGTTGACGGACGAGAGAGCAGGGAGCCGGACTGCAGTGGATCAGAGAAAGACTGGACACAGATCAGGTGGAAGTTAGTGGGACTCTAAAGTTTCAACCAAGCTCAGCAAAAAGAAAAGAGTCTGTTTTGACTCAGATATAATTTATTGCAGCTCAATAACGTCTGGTTTATCACTGCTGGAGGCTCCAAAATAACAGTCATCACCCCCAGAGGCTACACTCTCCTCAGCCGGTGTCTGTTTGGTGTCTGGATTGACAGATCCAAACTTTTTTCCTTTTATTCTGAGCATTTGATTTATCGCTGCTGCCAGGATTTTCAGAAATATTACAAAACTGCTGTTTAAATAAATTGCCAACACTGGCTTTATGTTGGTAATCTAGTTTTAACACATATTACTTCTGTTACACTATGAATGTATTTTTAATTCAGTCTGAATGGCAAGAAACCAATTATACAGCAGATTACTTCCACGCCCGAGGCAAAAGACCAAGGTTGCATTTCAATTAACATCCTGCAGCTTGTGCTGCTGACGCGACTCATACTGAGCATCCATAGTTGTAAATGAAGCCTCGGGCAGTTGGCTCACTCAGGTAATCCCTCTGAAGACCTTGAAGACTCTTGAGCTGATGACGCTGCAGGTTGAAGCGCTGAAACTCGAAATCTCTCCAGTGAGGAGCGATAACACGTCTGTAAAGCTGCGGTCAAAGCATCTCACTGTGAAACTGTAATCAACTCATTCACACCATGACTCATTTCTTTCTGGAGTAATATCACCATGAGACAAAAGAATATGGTTACTTCAGGGCATATTTCACCATTCACAGATTAAACACTACAGTTACATAAGAGGAGATCAGATTACAGTTCAAAGCCGGTGTCTGTGTCGTCTCAATTTAATGCTGGAGAGAATTATCTGACTTAACAGTATTTGGTCTCCTCTGAACTCCCCAAATCAGACCATGAAATTGCTAATGCTTCCCTTTTTTGATGGAGTGTCCCGCCAGTACTCAACATTATCCTAATGCTGTTTAGCTGTACACGCTGTGCACTCAGGCCGTCTCCCGTCAAACCTCACAGGGAGGCTCTGCTGAGACTAAATGATTCAGGCCCTGCTCATCGGCTCCAAATCCACCCTCACCAAATCTCAACACACCCCAGTCCCACCCATCATCCTAAATGATTCAGGCCCTGCTCATCAGCTCCAAATCCACCCTCACCAAATCTCAACACACCCCAGTCCCACCCATCATCATCGACGGATTCCCTGTACCCTTCTCCCCTCAAGTGAAGAGCCTCGGCGTCATTCTGGACAGCACTCTCTCATTCGCACCACACATTCAAAACATCACCCGGACTTAGGGCTGAACGATTAATCGAATTCAAACCGACATCGCAATGTGATAGAATGCAATTATCAAATCGCAAAGAAAAGTTTCATGTTCACAGACGCAGCCTTACGTGACATGCATGCAGTAGGTGGCCGTAATGCGCCCTTCAGCTGATTTGCCGACGGCAAAAAAACTCAGAAGAACGAGACACGTGTGAGCGGGGGATGAAGAAAACAACTTAAGCCACGCTAAGTTTTGATTTGTTGTTTTGTTAAAAATGGCCTCAGCAGAAGAACCGATCATATTGGGACGTACAAAGTAATCAACACGCTGAATATCAACATGTGGAGCAGGCTTATAAATAATCTCCACAGACGCAGAATCAGTGAAGACCCAGACAACATGTGGATTTACTGCAACAGGACAACTGAACAGAATCATATTTAAGACTCACAGTGTCCAGTTTTCTGTCTACTGGTTCTTATTGAGAAAAATAAGCATGTTTACGTGGTCAGGTGTCAATAAGAAACAACCAAATAAAATACCACAGCTATGCAGATGACACACACATTTACATCACCATATCACCAGGGGATTATAGTCCCATACAAACACTGAGTAAATGCATTGAACAAATCAATGACTGGACGAGACAGAACTTTCTTCAGTTAAACAAAGAAAAAACTGAAATGATTGTTTTTGGAGGAAGAAAGGTTAAAGGTTACTGCTCAGCTCCCATGTGCAATGATGAAATGTTCAAACCAAGCCAGAAACCTTGGTGTAGTCTTAGACTCAGACCTTAATTTCAGCAGCCACATTAAGACAATTACAAAGTCAGCCTACTATCACCTTAAGAATATATCAAGGATTAAAGGACTTGTGTCTCAGCAGGATGCAGAAAAACCCGTCCATGCATTTATCTTTAGCAGACTAGACTACTGTAACGGGGTCTTTACAGGACTCCCTAAAAAGTCCATCAGACGTCTGCAGCTCATACAGAATGCTGCTGCTCGAGTCCTAACAAGGACCAAAAAAGTAGACCACATCACTCCAGTTCTTAGATCCCTACACTGGCTTCCTGTCTGTCAGAGAATAGACTTTAAAATCCTGCTGATGGTTTATAAAGCACTGAATGGTTTAGGCCCAAAATACATTGCTGATCTGCTACTACTTTATGAACCACCTCGACCTCTGAGGTCATCAGGTACTGGTCTGCTTTCAGTCCCAAGAGTCAGAAGGAAACATGGTGAAGCAGCGTTTAGTCATTATGCACCACATATCTGGAACACACTCCCTGAAAGCTGCAGGTCCGCTCCAACTCTCACCTCTTTTAAATCAAAGACTAAGACTTTTTTATTTGCCACTGCCTTCCTATCTTAGATTATTTTAACCCACTTTAAATTAAAATTTTAATGTAATTTTTAATATATTTCTAATTTTCCTTTTCTTTTCTGTTTTATCATATTTGTCATTTTAATTGTGTTATTTTATGCCTGTCTGAATGTCTCCAATGCTTTTAATGTTTTAATGTAAAGCACATTGAGTTGCCCTCGTGTATGAAATGCGCTATACAAATAAAGCTGCCTTGCCTTGCCTTGCCAGTCAGGAGCTCAACCGGGTCAGAATCAGTCCGGCAGCGGAGAAAAAAGAGACCTGTCACTCAGCCGCAGCCCCCAGCTGAGCGTCTCTGCTGTGAGCAACACCTTCAGTCAGCTGGTTCACATCCAAACATGCTTTAAACTGAAAACACTTGTTTGGCAGAATTTTGTTAATTAGTTGTGGTGAATGCTTACAAGACTGCAAGTCAAAGGATTCAGTAAGTTTACAACTGTAATTGAAGTAGATAAATAAACCGTCTTTCATATTAATTCATGCTTCATTTGCCTTTATCTTAACAGAAGTCTAGCCTATGAGAAAGAACAGTTTGTGTATAATAAATCTGATATTGTTTATTATAATACAGATTGATTTATTACTTGTGTTTGTTGAAAAATACATGAAGAGGACCTTGAAAAAATAATCGTATACTAAATTGCAATCGCAATATTAAGGAAAATAATCGCAATTAGATTATTTTCCAAAATCATTCTTCCACCTCCGCAACATCTCCAGACTCCGCCCCTCACTGTCCCAATCCAGCACCGAAATCCTGGTTCATTCATTTGTCACTTCCTGTATCGATTACTGCAACCGCCCTCCTCACCGGACTCCCCACCAAACTCATCAACAGACTGCAAATCATTCAGAACTCGGCCGCCCGGATCATCACCCGCACCAAATCATCTGACCACATCACTCCTGTTCTCATCCAACTTCACTGGCTTCCTGTCCCATACCGCATCCACTACAAAAACCTTCTCCTCACCTACAAAGCTCTTCACAACCTGGCCCCCACTTACCTCCAAGACCTCCTTCATATGAATACACTCCCTCCCGCTCCCTCCGCTCAACCTCTGATGGACTATTAACAATTCCACCATCACGCCTCATTACCATGGGTGCCCGAGCCTTCAGCTGCTCAGCACCCAGACTCTGGAACTCCCCCCCCCCCCACACATAAGACAGTCGGACTCCATAACATCCTTCAAATCCCAACTCAAAACTCACCTGTTCAAACTGGCATATTCACTCTAAACTGGACTCTCTGCACCTCACTAGTTTTTTGTTTTTATCTATTACTTTTTGTTTGTTTGTTTGTTTGTTTTTATGATGTTTTAATGATGTATGCTTTTATGATCTGTAAGGTGACCTTGGGTGATCTGAAAGGCGCCCAAAATAAAATGTATTATTATTTTTATTATTATTATCCAGACCTCTTGGTAATCCCGACAGAAATAAGTGATGTCTGTTGATCCACCGTCTGCAAATATCCCATGCTCTATGTTGGAACTTTTTCAAGTGAAAGGCAGGAGATTGAATTTTCCACAACAACTCAGCAGCTTGGTCGGTTGTAACAGCAGCCAGCAGGAGTGTTGCAGGTTTAAAACCAATGGGGGGGGGGATTTTGGCAGGAAAGTGAATTAATCATCAGGGTGTCTTTGAGCAGCTCTGTTTTGTTTCCCTATGAACAGAGCGGCTGTGATTATGCCTATGGTTTGTTTGGTTTGGTTGAAACCTCAGTGGAAAATTGCGCTTTTGTTGTAAAGTTTGTATTTGCTTTATTTCTAATCTTGTTTGACATTTTGTGAAATTGAAATGAAGTGAACTGTAAGTGCACTTAGTGCGTCTTTAAATCTGTTTGTGTGTTGTTTTTCAAGAAGAGAAGATTGTTCTTTCATCACAACACCCTTCATGCTACAAGATTCCTGCTTTTTAAAATTACCAGCTTATAAGTGCATGCAGCTTTTGAAGCAAAGGGAAGATTTGCATTATAATGTGTGTATTATATTGTCTCCTATAGTATCATATCATTTTGTATTGTATTAATTAGGGGTGAGTATTGCCAAGAACCTCACGATACCATACGCATCACAATACTTGGGTCACGATACGATAGTATCAGGATATATCACGACGTTGTGATATATTGTGATATTCTAGAATCAGAATCAGAATCAGCTTTATTGGCCAGGTATGCTTGAACACACAAGGAATTTGACTTAGGTAAACTGTGCTCTCTTTGTACAAGGCATAAGAATAAGATATACAAATACAAATTTAAAAAATGTTATAACAATAACATCTAGACAGTAAACTAAGAAAACATAGAGATGGTGTTTATGTCAATCACACAATATTACTCCAAATTAAAAGGACAAATTAAGTCAAAACTATTTGATTGAAAACAACCTATCCACTTTGTTTTTGAAATACTGAAGTTGTATTTTAGTTCCAAATCGTCTAAAATGTGAATTTTAATTATTACAAAAATATTGATATTAAGGGTTGCAATATCGGTATCATATTGGAGGTCAAAGTATTCTGATATATTGCTGTATTGATATTTTTTCACACCTCTAGTCTCAATCCTATCATATCATATCGTACCTTTTCGTATAGTATTAAGATAAGATATATTTTATTTATCCCCTGTTGGGGGAATTTTCTTTTGTTACTGCAGCTTACAACACGGGACAGGGGAATACAACAATGTACTAAAATAGTAAAAAAATATAATAACAGTAATAATAGCAATGACAAGGGTAAAATATAACATAATAAAATAAGATAAAATAAGATAAAATAAAATAAAATAAAGTAAAAATAAATTAAAATATGGCAACTATTACAAATATATGCACACTATGTACACTCTGATAAATAGATAGGCAAGTTATTGCACGATAATTGTATTGTATTGTATCGTTTCATATAGTTTCTTATCAAATCAATCCTATCATCCGTTATGTGTCTTTTGGAACAATGGTAATGCATTGTATTAAAGGTGACATATCACGCTTTTTTCATCAATATATATTGGTCTAAGAGGTCCCCAAAACATGTCTTTAAAGTTTATGCTCAAAAAAACACTTTGAAATCAGATTTTGGTCTGCCTGAAAAACCCTCTTCTTCAGTCCTCCTCAGAACGGTCTGTTTTCTCTCTGACCACGCCCCCTCAGGAAGTTGATGTGCCCTCGGCTGTCCAGCACGTTGATCTAATGTTTACATGTTGGCTGAATATACACGGCTGCTCACAGACCCGCGTTACTTCAACCCTCTGAATCTGATCCAGAATCTGATCCTGATGGAGAGGCGCCTGCAGCAGGACCTTTCTGAACCATTGGTCACAGATTTCGTGTTTCTTGTTGTTTTATTTATCAGCATGTCGACGTGTGTCTTGGTACACAGCTACGAACATGTAGCTATATGGCTATGCTAACTAGCGCTAGCACTTATCCATGAAAAATAAAAATCATCCACTAGATCTTCAAACCTGCAGACGTGGGGAGTAAAACCGACCTCTGCCAGAAAGGCAGCAGGACCTTTCTGAAGGATTGGTCACAGATTTAGTGTTTCTTGTTTTTTTATTTGTCAGTATGTCGACGTGTGTCTTGGTACACAGCTACAGCTACGACATGTAGCTATGTGGCTATGCTAACTAGCGCTAGCACCTTTCCATGACAAATAAAAATCATCCACTAGATCTTCAAATCTGCAGACGTGGGGAGTAAAACCGACCTTTGTGTTTATTAAGACAGCCTACAACTAGCATGCCTCCCTCCTAAGCTCCTTGTTAGCACACGTATGCAGGGAATGAAAAACGGAGGAGGGGTTGAGTTGTATTTTATACAGTCTATGTGCTGAACAAGCTCCGAGCTCTGACTCCGTGACAGACCGGATATTGTTTGGGGTTTGTAGACATGCCAGGGACACATAGCTCAGGTAGAGAACCATTAAAAAGTTGATTTTGCATGATATGTCACCTTCAAAAATCAACTGTCATCTGAAACCCTGAGGGGTAACAAGAAGGAAGCAGTGCAGGCTGGTCCTGGTGCCGTGCATAGTGTCCTGGAAAGAAGTTGCTACAGGTAAGCCCCGCCTTTTCCCTTTGCCTTTTGCTCGACAGCCACCTGATTCCTTCCTTTATCATATCACGGGCAGCCAATGCTTGGATGCCCTAGACCGAGCTTGTGCCAGGGTTGAGTTGCCGTGACATATGTGTCATATTGGTATGGTATCATGTAACATCATACAGTAACGAATCGTACTGTACCTTGTTGTGTGGTGTCAAACCATATTGTATTGTATTGTATCCTATCATATCCTGTTGTATCCTATTCTGTCTTGTTATGATAATCATTTTTTATCAACGGAGACTGCAGAGAGACTTTTTTATCCCCCTAGTTTAACAGCATATGACGTCAATCCTAAGAATAACAACTGTGATCACACATAAACATATAGCACCAGAATCAGACAAAGACTTATAAAACCTCAGCAGAGGCTTTAGCATTTCAGTGCACTTAATACTCACATGCTCAGAAACCTATGGGATGAAAGCTGTAGTTATGAAGTCATTAAGCTGACATTAAGGGCCATGCCCGAGAGCTTAAGTGTTTGACTAATGCTGCTGTAAATGGGGGTTTTTTACACACCTGGTGCAAATCAGAAATCAGAAATCAGAAATACTTTATTTACCCCGGGTTGGAAGTTCAGTTGTTACAGAATGCTCTTATAGACAGTATGACAAGGCCCAAATATGAAGAGAAAGAAGGACTGAAATAAGATCAATTGGATTAATAATGAGTATATACTTAATCCCAGAATAGTTACAGTTCACTATGTACAAAAGGTACAATACACGCAATACGTGCTCAATACATTACAATTACAAGGTATTTTTAATAAAGGATATATCACATTTCCGAGCTCCTGACCTCTGCGACATCAACTGAGAACCCTCTGGTCCTTTCAAAAGGGGGGCTCATAAACCAATGACATGACTGGAGCTACACCCTCTTTTTTTTCTCTTACAAGTTCTTCACATTCTCAATCTGATCCTCACACTGAGTTTAATCTAACATTCAGAGAGATAATATTCCTTATGGGCGATCCTCTACCTGTATTCCTCGTGCACACTGCATGCCTTGAAGTAAATACTGAGATTGTGATGGTTCAAGCAGCCCATTTGCAAACAAGCCTGAGTTGGTAAACAAATCTCACATGGACTCATAAGCAGCCTGTGCATCAAAGAGGTTTTGGTGAGTCCAAATGTGCATTTTGACCAAGAGTTCCGGGGTCTTTTAGCCCCCAGAACTACTTTACCCTGGAACTAAAAGGTTCCTGTGCTCACATTGTTGTCTGCATTTCGACCGCGGGCTGAAGTCCTGGGTAGATTGTGCAAATCAGGCCAGTGACAAATGCAGAAAAAATAAAAGTAAATGCACTACACCACCAGACCAGTAGAGGGCAGTAAAACAAAGACCAATGCCATTCATCACAGATGACACCATAGAAGCAGACGGACAGGCAGGTATCATTATGGGCAACACAACAGTTAGCCTGTTAGCATGAAGAGACTCAGCTGGCGCTGTTTTAGATGGTGCTATATTTCATCACAGATGGATTCACTGAATCAACACGTGAGAGGAGATAAGCGCGAGTAGCAATGACGTTTCAACATGGCTTTAAAATCCTTTTGAACTCAAAAGGCCATGGCAGAGATCGATCGGTGTTTTGGTTTAAACAGCAACCCTGTTAACTGGAGACTTTCAGCCGGATGCATCCCTCATAAACGTCTTTAGATGATCATTAAATATCTGATGAGGATATTTTGAAATCTTAATAAAAACTGAACTAGTTTGCATTCCCAGGAACTCCCTCTGTGTTTCAACAGCTGTGTAAACTCCACAAACACTGACACGTTCAGCTGAAGGTCTCCAGTTTACAGGGTCGCTTTTAGAACTGTAACACCGGGAGGAGAGACGCATTCACGGTGGGTTTAGAGAAGACTACTGTTACAAGCTGCTAAATCAAGAGAAGCACAGCTTCTTCTTTTGAAAAGTACACACACATACAAAAAAGATAGAACAAATAAAAACTAATGAAAGAAAGAGAAATCAAGTGAATCACAGATGTGTGTGATGTTATTGTGAAAACACTGCAGGTAATCTACCAATCAGACACGTTCAGCATTGCAGGCCCTGCACCCCTGAAAGCCCTGGGACCTTTGAAATTACTACCCTCCTAGCAGAGGCTTTTTGGGGGGAGATTAACTGCCCCTGGACTAAATTTAGACCCTGGGTCCACCGGTCGAAATGCATGTAGTTCATGGGTAAAGCTCCTCTGATTGAGAAACGCCTCAAGATCTGGCAAATCTTGTTCCAGTGCCTTTGACTTTAGCTAAAACTAAAGGATGTGCCTGGAATAACTTCCTTTAGTTTTAATACCCGATTAATATAACAATCTAGTCATTGTTATAACTTATGTACTGGGACTATGCTCTGCATTGCTCTTGGATGAGGAAAACCAGATAAACACAGACAATTTCAGGTGTCTCAGTGCAGCTCTTCAGCATTCTGACTGAATATAAAACTGAACTTGTTCACAAACCACAGAGAATATATATTTAGTGTGAAAGACCGGGCTATGGTATCTCTGAGGTGTAGGTGTCCGTCTGAAGAAAGCTGAGGCAGAGCAGCCTCCGTGCTCTTTGAACTTCCTCTGAATAAATAAATGATTAAAGCAGAAAAAAAAATCACAGGCTTAATACTTTATCCACATTCTGTGAGGATTCTGTGCTGGGGCAAATACTTGGAACTCTCAAGCCATAAATAAAAGCGCAGGCCATTTTTCATTTTCCAGGGATGCTTAAGGCCACAGACAGGGCCAGTGATTGAGTGGAGTGGGAGCTAAAATAAATAGGAAGAAATGGCTGCCACCTCAGCCCTGGCCCAGCTCCTACAGTGTTGGGATTGTGGAGCGCATTCCTCCTCTTCGCTGCTCCCATCATGACACAGGCATTCTTGTGCAGCCGGCCAGCTCCCTCCCTCCCCCTCCAGAGTAAACAGGCTCTCTGAGGTCCCTACTTCAAACGCACAGGACTTCCCCTCAGTAGCACTCCTTAAGACCACTAGTGTGCTTTAGTCAGCGGCCTCCTCCTCCGCCTTGCCCCATCCAACCCCACCCCGGCCCACAGCCCAGTCCCATGGGAGCCCCACCATGCAGCAGCTGCAGCAGCAGCAGCAGCAGGAGGAGGAGATGGGAGAGGCCCCCAGCCAGCTCCTGCCCACACGTGGCACCTAGCAGCAAGGTGGCAACGAGGCCAGCCAGAGCTGCCCGCAGGCTAAAAATGGCACAGAGGTAGGCGACAGGATACTCGCCATAAGCCTGGAGTGGAAATGTACTGTGTCTGCTGCTCTGCTATTAGGAACCATACTGTGCAGTTCACACACACTCACACTCTGGCTACCTAATTAGGAGAAAAGACACGGATGTACCGCCAAGCTGACACACTGTTGGACCTGAAGGATGAAATTAATCCTCTGATATTATTTGTGAAGGACTATAGCCTGAATTGTTATGCTTTGTTTGAAAAATGAATGACTGTATGCAACACAGTAAGGGCCTGTGACCACTGGCAGCTTTTTTGGCATCGCCAATAAAATCAATGTCAGAGAGGTTACAAAAGCTGTTTTATAGCACTTCTCCTTTTCGGTCTGCTTCAAATTTCTGAGTATGCTTCACTGTTGCTTCAAAGAAAACATAAAAACATCAGAAAATAACTTCATCCTGGCATTTGCAGCATCTCAGACCTTGACATTGTTGTGGGTTAAGCTCTACTGAAAAACAGGGGCCTCCAAGGACGCACATGCCAGAGCTCTGGATGCAAAATTAGATCTAGCAGGTTGGGAGATAAGAACATCAATGTAAGGTCAATGAAATGCTTCACACATATCTGAAAAATCTGCACCAACTGCTTCTACTTTCAATGTTTTATTTGGTGTTTGTTGTAACTGAAGTGAAACTGCATGTGAACTAAAAATCTGCTTCTGCTGACGGCCAAATTCCACCAGATTCATGTCCGGTCCATCTCCGATCTGTCACGGCAACAGATCTGATAGGTTTCTATTCTAGTCATTGTGTTAACTTCCACTGGATCTGCTTTGTTGCGTTCCAGCTCCGTCTCTGATCAGGCAGGTCGGAGCCCTCCGGATCAGATACGCAAGACTTGTGTTTTTGACGGATGCCGGAGCACGACGCATAACCTGAAAACCTCTGACCTGTTGACTCCACGCCTGGCTCCGCTCATCATGACGGTTTGTTGTTGTAGTTAAGTGAAATACGATCTGGTGATAACACAGAGTGTTTGATTCTGAAAATGAACCAGGTTTTATTTTGTTTTGGTGAAACCTGACTTCCTGTCCCGCTCCATCGTGCTCCGGCATCCGGCAAAAACTGAAGTCTTGCGTATCTGATCCAGAGGGCTCCGACCTGCCAGATCAAAGACACAGCTGGAACGCAATGGAGCTGATCCAGTGGAAGTTAACACATTGACTAGAATAGAAACCTATCAGATCCAGTGATGTGACGGATCAGAGACGGACCGGACATGGATCTGGTGGAATTTGGCCTTGATCCAGCAGATCAGATACACAA
The DNA here is from genome assembly GCF_009762535.1 of Notolabrus celidotus. Lineage (NCBI taxonomy): Eukaryota > Metazoa > Chordata > Actinopteri > Labriformes > Labridae > Notolabrus > Notolabrus celidotus. Next base: position 4,370,443 of record NC_048280.1, read on the forward strand.
GACTTCTATTTTTGCCTGGAGCACGACGCATCAATCTCAACAGAGCAGATGGAGAACAGGAAGTCAGGTTTCACCAAAACAAAATAAAACCTGGTTAATTTTCAGAATAAAACACTCTGTGTTATCACCAGATCGTATTTCACTTAACTACAACAACAAACCGTCATGATGAGCGGAGCCAGGCCTGGAGTCAACAGGTCAGAGGTTTTCAGAGGACCAGAAAGACAACATGGATGAGGAGAGGAGGAGGAGGAGAATCCTTGATTCAGTGATTACCGCGGGAAAACCTGGGTCAAATGACTCCAGCTGTCCGGCTGTCCTGCTCCGTGCTATGTTCTGAAAACTCAGCCGGTGGGTGTTGACCAAGCAGCAACCTCCGGTCTCAAAATATGAAGCCCATGCAGAATTCATCGAGAATCCGCTTGAGGCTGGCTGCAGAAACACCGGAAACCACATAGACACTAATTCAAAGAAGACGATCTTTGCAGCATTGATAAACATGTTTACAGTCTGGCTTCGGTCTACGTAGCTAATCTCTCTATCGGCACACACTGAACGGGGGGTTAATTTTTTTCTAACGCGACGGTTCAGAAGATATTAAGATTACGAGTTTTTGCCCAAATAAGGACATGACTGACTTGATTGACAGACGGGAACACATAGCTGTTGGCTAGGAGGCTCAAACCCTGCCTCTTTACATCACACTCTTTTGGATGAGTTCAGCATTTCCAATATGGCTCCCACCGACGATTGGCTCCAAAACAGCGCTCAGGAACAGATGGGTGACGTCACGGATAATACGTCTATTGCTGGTGGACGTGTTGACAGTGTTGACTGATGAGAAACGGACTGGTGGAAGTCTGATGTAAGGCATGTTGTTTTGTGTCCAATTCAGAATAAATCTACATCTCTTATGCTTCAAATGCATGAACATAGAAAGCCCAGCTGCAGATTTAAGTGTTTGTATTTGATGGGATATTAAAAAGAAAGGCTTCATTTGAGGAAAAAAACATGTATTAGGGTATGATAGAGACAAAACACAGAATTTAGTGCGTTAAATAGAAGCAGTAATCCCTTTATCGGCTCTGTTATGTACACTGGGGCTGCAGGATTGGCCTACATTCTGCACTGTTGTCTATGATCTGAAAAAAGCACATCTAAAATGGGGATGTGAATTTGCATAAAATCTACTCTGAGCTGAAGCTAATTTGTCTCATGGGGCAAACGCAGTGAGGGGTGAAACAAAGTGGAACAAATAGTTCAACAAAGGAAACTGTTTTCTTTTTTTCTGATATAGTTTGGTTGGAGCAGTAAATGATGTCACGGATATTTCAGCTTCACACTCAGAACTATAATACCCGGCATTATCTCTAATAATAGAGGCTTTATGTGTTATTGAGCTTGATGAGCTGATGATGCTCTGACAAAAGTGGGTCCAAAGATCAGAAGTATGAATTCGTAATCAGACACCTTCCATGTAAGTCAGAAAGGTTCATGCAACTTCAAGTCAAGAGTGATGTCGGCCTCCTGACTCAGAAAACTGAATCATCCCTCTGCCGTGAACTCCATAAAGACAATCTGAGACACTGCCTGAAGAAGACGGGGGATTTCTTTAATCTATTTACCCATTAGCATATTCTGCTACACAAGCAGGTGCCAGATACTTATCTCATTCTCACACTGGATCCCCGGGGGAACAGCTGACTGAAAATGGGCTTAAAGTGTGATTTAATCGACTGTGACAAAGAGCAGGAACATGAGTGTCAGGAGAGCGTGTTAAAGCATCGCCCAGACCGTGGCTGTTCTGTGGAAGCAATCTCAAAGGAATTCAGTAAACAAAGCTGAGAATAAAACACCCCATAAAAAGATTTCATGACATGTCAGGAGGTCCAAGCAACAGCAAGGGAAAGCAACAGTTCATTTCAAAACAGCATCAAGGAGTCCGACACATTTTACCCCTTACTGTTGACACTGTGGCAATAACGTCAGCTTCCTTCTCAAACTGGGCGTGAGAGACTTCTGGTCTACAAAGCTCTAAATGGTCAGGCACCTCCGTATCTTAAAGAGCCCATAGTACCCTATTACCCCTCTAGAACACTACGCTCCCAACATGCAGGCTCGGTGGCTGACATAAAGTCTCTAAAGGTTGTATGAGAGGTAGAACCTTCAGTTATCAGGCACCTCTCCTTTGGAATCATGTACCAGTCAGAGTCCGGGAGGCAGACACCCTCTCTACTTTTAAGATTAGGCTTCAAACTTTCATTTTTGATGAAGCTTATAGTTAGAGCTGGACCAGGCTTGGATCAGGTCTTAGTTATGCTGCTGTAGGCTTAGACTGCCGGGGGAACTGACACACTGGGATCCCCTCTCTCTGCCTGTCTCTTAATTTAACTCTCCCTGTCCCATGTTATGACACACGACACAAAGTGAATGACGCACCCATTACATGATATAAAAATGAGGAGCAGGGGATTCTCAGAGTATATTACAAATCTAACGTCATTCATTGGTGGAAGGTCAGCTCGCCTCATTCTCAAGAGGATAAAAATGTCAAGATATGTCCTCTCTGAAGACTCATAAAGTTTAAAGTTTTTAAATAAGTAAAGTACTTGTGTTCTGTATTTCCTAAATTAGTTTCTCATATCAAGTCCTTTTTGTGCTGGAAATCATCAAACTTCCACAATTTTGCAACATTACCACATCATCCCTTTTACCAGGCAGCCCTAATAAGTCTCTAAAGACTCCTCAGCTGGTCCAAAACGCTGCAGCTGGAGAACTGACCAGAACTAGGAAAAGAGAGAACATCTCAATCCTTCTTCTGACCTACTAAACTCTTATTGATCAGACACCTTCGTATCTTAAAGAGCTCAGAGCGCCCTATTACCCCTCTAGAACACTACGCTCCCAACATGCAGGCCTGCTCATCATACCTGAAGTCTCTAAAAGTAGTATGGGAGGTAGAACCTTCAGTTATCAGGCACCTCTCCTTTGGAATCATGTACCAGTCAGAGTCCGGGAGGCAGACACCCTCTCTACTTTTAAGAGTAGGCTTCAAACTTTCCTTTTTGATAAAGCTTATAGTTAGTTATGCTGCTATAGGCTTAGACTGCCAAGGGAACTGACACACTAGGATCCCCTCTCTCCCCTCTCAACCCCCATAACTTACTTTAACTCTTCCTGTCCCATTAAAGTTACTAACCATATACCTTTCTGGAGTCCCTGAGCTCCATTGTCTCGTAGATTCCTCTGGATCTCTGCTGCTGTGAACGTGCCAGACTCCAGCTGCTACTACTACTACTACTATCTGTCTCACCTCTCTCTCTCTCTCTCTCTCTCTCTCTCTTAATCTCCCTCTATCCCTCTTTCCAACTCCAACACGGTCTGAGCAGATGTGTGTCTAACATGAGTCTGGTCCTGCTGGAGGTTTCTGCCTGTTAAAGGAAGTTTGTCCTTGCCACTGTAACTTGCTAAATGCTGCAAAGTGCTCTGCTCATGGTGGATTAAGATGAGATCAGACGTGAGTCCTGTCTGTAAGATGGGACTGGATCTTATCCTGTCTTGATGTTGGGTCTTTGTTAATAATAGAACATAGAGTACGGTCTAGACCTGCTCTGTTTGGAAAGAGTCTGAAGGTAACTTTTGTTATGTTTTGGTGGTGTAAAGATTGATTGATCTATCTATCTATCTATCTATCTATCTATCTATCTATCTATCTATCTATCTATCTATCTATCTATCTATCTATCCAACCATCCCTCTGTCTGTCCATCCATCCATCATCCATCAAAGGTAAAAATGCCCCAGAAACCTCAATGAAAATCTGAAATGTAACAAAAACTCAAAATAAAATAAGAGTAAATTAATACAAACTGCTGACAGATTCGTCAGAACCCTCGATACAGCCGCCCCATGAGGACACTGCAACACCTCTTATCTCTTTGCTAAACTTGTCCTGTGCATGACTCGGGACTCACTGCTGATGAAAACCTCCTCTTTCTTCCCTTTAACTCTTACTCATGTGAATCTTTGCCCAGGAAAGTGCAAAGAGAAAAAGTCTGTTTCTTGTCTTTAGGGAGCCTTAAATCATCCAGCCTGACACCCTATGGCAGCAGTTAAAGGCATGCAATGTTACGATATCGACAGAGTCCACATTGATGGTCTCTTTTGCTTTTGGAGGTCATGGCTTTTCATTTCAGTCTATTGCATCAACCGATAGAAACTCAATACTTGTGTTTTAATGGCTATTCAAAGATAGTGCACCTTGTGATATATCAGTCAGGTGAAACAATGCATTAAAGGAGCCACACCCACCTCAACATGCTATAATAAGAAGAGCAGAACGAAGCGATCCAGCACAGGCCATTGACTACAGTAATGTCTGCTTGGTTAGCTCTAACACTGAGTCACAATAACAGCGATGGGTGGCAGCTGTTTACAGAGCCGAGCATCCTGCTGATGAGGCTTTCTCTTCTTTCCATATGTCTTTATTAGAAACCACAAACAGTCTCATGCATATTCTGTAATATCCCTACCAAGAAAGCAAAGCCATTAGCAGTGCAAATCTCTCTTGGTTGAAACTTTATATTGCAGCATCCTTGATGAATGCTTGTGACGCTGTTTGTTGGATATTAGTTTTATAGACACATAGGTCAGACTCTTGGGCCAGGTGGCTAACACTGAATTGAAAACCAAATTACCTCAATGTGCGGCTTTATCATTTTGGCAGTGTGTTGGTTCCAGCAGGGACATCTGAAGCTGCAGCTGATTTAATGTTGGCAATGTGCTTCCTGTCATGTAAGGGGATTTTTGACTCCCCGGGGCACATAAAAACCTGGGATAATTACACTGGGTTTTATGGCTGAGGCAATATTGTGTTAGCCTTTTTTCCTTCCCCCTGCCTCAATAGAGCTGAAAATGAGTGGTGACAGCAGCAACAACAGCAGCCTAATTACCAGCAGCACACCATAACAGGAGAAAAGATGCTGGCTGAGGCATTTCATACGATGGGAGACGCCGTGCAGGTTTGTGGTTCTGCTTTGGAGCGTGCATTTGTGTCTATGTGCATTCTCTCCAGCCCACCTGAGGCTCCTGAAACACTATTAAGAGGCTTGTGGGGAGCTCAACGCATAAAACTGAAGCCAACACTCCTGCTCCCACTGGGCTTTAATATTAAAGCATTGCTAATGATTTCTGTGTCTTGGCTGCTTTGCTGGAGAAAACTGAGCTTGGGTTCTTACATTGCATCGAGCGCAAGACCATTTATGGAACAAATATTCCTTAGAAAGCACAAATAGTTGCACACATATTCCACGTATGGATGTTCCACTAGCATCGTCAGCCTTATACAAAACATTGCTAACGCTGTTTACAGGGAACAATTAACCAACTCCATAGTGACCCTTAACCTCTGTGGTGCTGTTAAGCACAATTCAGCTCATTGTGTGGGTTTTACTGCCCATACTTCATTATTCACAGCTTCTACATATTTCCCCTGAGGAATGGTGTAGTCCTTACATGATAATAACACTAAGGCCTATACATTAGTCAAAAGATGGGGAAATAAACAGCTATAGGGGAGCCTATAAATTGTGACAACTGGAAGTAACAGGAGCGGTTTGAGAAAACTTCTGAAGGCCAAATGGAGTAACTTCAGAGTTACAGCTAACTCGGCACATCAGGAGCATCTGCTGTGATCTCGGCATGTTAGAAGTATCAGCTGTTAGCTCTACACATCAAGAGCATAAGCTGTAAGCTAAGCACGTCAGGAGCATGTGGACTCTGCACATAAGGAGCATCAGCTGTGAGCTCGGCATGTCAGGAGCATCAGCTGTGATCTGGGCACACCAGGAGCATCAGCTGTAAGCTCGGCACGTCAGGAGCATCAGCTATGGGATTAGCAAGTCAGGAGCAACAGCTGTGAACTCAGCACATCAGGAGCATCATCTTGGAGCTAGGCATGTTAGGAGCATTAGCTTTGAGATCGGCACATCAGGAACATCAGCTGTAAGCTCAGCATGTTAGGAGCATCAGCTTTGAGATCAGCATGTCAGGAGCATCAGCTGTGATCTGGGCACACCAGGAGCATCAACTGTGAGTTTGGCTAGTCAGGAGCATCATCTGGGAGCTCAGCACGTCAAGAGCATCAGCTGTGAGATCAGCCTGTTAGGAGCATCAGCTGTGAGCTCAGCACACCAGGAGCATCAGCTGTGAGATCAGCATGTTAGGAGCATTAGCTGTGAGCTCGGCACGTAAGGAGCATCAGCTGTGAGATCAGCATGTCAGGAGCATCAGTTGTGAGATCAGCATGTTAGGAGCATCAGCTGTGAGCTCGGCACGTAAGGAGCATCAGCTGTGAGATCAGCAAGTCAGGAGCATCAGCTGTGAGATCAGCACGTCAGGAGCATCAGCTGTGAGATCAGCATGTTAGGAGCATCAGCTGTGAGCTCAGCACACCAGGAGCATCAGCTGTGAGATCAGCATGTTAGGAGCATTAGCTGTGAGCTCGGCACGTAAGGAGCATCAGCTGTGAGATCAGCATGTTAGGAGCATCAGCTGTGAGCTCAGCATGTCAGGAGCATCAGTTGTGAGATCAGCATGTTAGGAGCATCAGCTGTGAACTCAGCACGTCAGGAGCATCAGCTGTGAGATCAGCATGTTAGGAGCATCAGCTGTGAGCTCAGCACACCAGGAGCATCAGCTGTGAGATCAGCATGTTAGGAGCATTAGCTGTGAGCTCGGCACGTAAGGAGCATCAGCTGTGAGATTAGCATGTCAGGAGCATCAGCTGTGAGATCAGCATGTCAGGAGCATCAGCTGTGAGATCAGCATGTTAGGAGCATCAGCTGTGAGATCAGCAAGTCAGGAGCATCAGCTGTAAGCTCAACACGTCAGGAGCATCAGCTGTGAGATCAGCGTGTTAGGAGCATCAGCTGTGATATCGGTGAGTCAGGAGCATCAGCTGTGAGCTCGGCACACCAGGAGCATCAGCTGTGAGATCAGCATGTTAGGAGCGTCAGCTGTGAGATCAGCATTTCAGGAGCATCAGCTGTGAGATCAGCATGTTAGGGGCATCAGCTGTGAACTCAGCACGTCAGGAGCATGAGCTGTGAGATCAGCACGTCAGGAGCATCAGCTGTGGGCTCGGCACACCAGGAGCATCAGCTGTGAGATCAGCGTTTTAGGAGCATCAGCTGTGGGCTCGGCACACCAGGAGCATCAGCTGTGAGCTCGGCACGTATGGAGCATCAGCTGTGATCTCGGCATGTCGGGAGAATTATCTGGGATCTCGGCACATAAGGAGCATCTGCTCTGAGCTCAGCTAGCAGGTTGTACTACTGATGTACTCAAGTGGAAGCTTGTTCACATCAACAGTAAATATAAAAAAACCTTTGTCTTGTGGAGATATGACTAGTTTTCCATGCGAGCTAGTTATCTGCTCTTTTGACCCTGAAAACATGATCCATCTTGTCATTCTTCAATTTTCTCTACTCTATTTTTATAGTCTATAAATGTTTTCTACTTTCACTAAAGGATATGAATGAATACACCACAAACTAGAATAATACTGCTCACATCTCATGACAAAACCAGTCATAATAGTTGCTCATTTTCCATATTTTAATCCATTACAGGGAAAGAGGTTAAAGGAGGATGCTGACGAGCAGTTGCACAGTGAAGACAATCACAATACATCTTGGAGAGTAGCTGTGAAAGTAATGCTAATATGATTGTTCCTTGCCAAGGTTAGGGTTGGGATTTTTATTCTGAACTGCAAAACTGTTTTGAGTTTTGGCACAAACCATTTCACCTGTAAATTGAACTGCCATCTTCAAACAGGATGCAGGCTGCATGCCCAAAAGTAGAATAATGTACCAGGCAAACAGACCTTGCAAAAAAGATATTGAATACTGAGTCAGGGGCCAGAACTGCAAAAAATACTTTCACTAGATGAAGAGGAACATTCCCATTTAAAAAAGTGCAGAGCCAAGCTCTCTGATTGGGGGTACACTGAGGCTAGGTCATGCTTTTCAATTTCCTGCTCTAGCCAAATATACTGTGCATCAGGCGTAGCTCTGCAGACTACAAGTTGTGTATTTGAGTGGGAGTGAAAGTAAGATAGAAATAGGACCTCATTAAGTAAAAATTCACTACCCCATTAAATTTCAATTCAACCACCTGCAGAAGGATTCAACTTCAAAGTCAACTTTTGTCACGAGAATTAAAACCATGTATGTGAGCTGCTCTATTATCACACTGGGAATACAATAAAAACTAATAAGGAAGAGAAAATCACATAAGTATGACAGACTTTGCAGGATTTATAAGACAGCGAGCACAAATGATAACATGAAAAGGCAAAGTGACAATTCTACTACACCATCTGACAGTCTGCCAATATGTCAGCTTTCAAAGTAGTTATATGCAATTCTGTTGGACACGGAGCTGATAATGGATTCGGGGATGCTGTTGGTCACAGCAGAGAGTCAGTTTGAGTACAATGTAAGATTTTCTGGGGAGGAGGGTGAAACGAAAAGAGGAAAAAACACTTCACCAAAGTAAAACATCTCAATAAAGTCTGCATCTCTTTCAGTGAGCGGACATATTTGGTGTATCATCCACAGAAACTTCTCTTCTACACATGTAAAAGTCATGTACATAATTTGCTCAGAGCATTATGTTGATAACCTTTCCTTTTTATTGCCTTGGCATTCTACGGTAGCCTTGTGGGTATGACGATCTATGATCCACAAAGGGCAATGAGAATGATGAGTCTGTTTAAATAGTCTAAGGGGTTTACAGTAACTCCTGCTAAGGATAAAAGTGTGTGTAGCAGCGTCATATTAGCAGGTTAGCATGTGACTGAATCTACTTTACTCTTTGGTACAGACTTAATATTTTACTGTTGCTCTGTTTTGAGTTAGACAGAAAAATACAGCTGTTTATTTGCATCCCATTCTTCTTTGTTTGTTATTTTGCACAAAAATACAAAAAACTATCAAAGTGCATGTGAAGTACTTGGCAACAGACCTGATACTGATTTTGATTCTGACCCACCACTCAAAAATCTACTCCTCTAGTGCCATTCATTGGCTGTGCTTGTTGTTTTTGTATTAGTATCACAGTTGGGTGGCCATTGGATGCAATATTGTCAAACCCACGCAGGACTTCCAGCTGTAACCTGGAAAGGTAGGCTGTTCCACAGCTTTGGGGCCGCCACTGAGAAGGCTCTGTCCCCAGGAGTAGAGAGTCTGGACCGAGGTACTGCCAGGAGCAGCTGGTTTGACGACCTAAGTGCTCTGGAAGTACTGTGAGGCTGTACAAGGTCTAATAAATAGGACGGCGCCAGACCATTTAAACACTTAAAATCAATTAATAGGACCTTGAACTGGATCCTAAAGTTAACAGACAACCAGTGCAAAGACTCAAGGACAGGACTGATGTGATCACGCCGTTTCTTTCCAGTCAGCAGGCGGGCGGCTGCATTTTGGACCACTTGTAGACGCCGCAATGCTGACTGTTCAAGACCAACAAACAAAGAGTTACAGTAGTCTAAGCGTGATGTAATAAAGGTGTGAATCACTCTCTTGAAATCGTTTCTGGGAAGATAAGGCTTCACTTTCGCTAATAGTCTTAGCTGAAAGAAGCTTGTTTTAACAATTGAGCTTATCTGCCTGTCAAACTTAAAGTCACTGTCCAAAATAACACCCAGGTTCCTTGCAAAAGGGTGACAGTACGACATAAAGCTGGGGTTGGTAATCAGATTTAGATACACTTTTTGTTATACTGGTTAAAATGATCTTTATGTCCTGATGGTAATCAATACATCATGTGTTCTTAAAAAAGAATGAAAAAGAGCTGCTATCTACAGCCGGAGTAAACCTGGGAAAACACCAACCAATCACAGTTTTTTGGGTGCCATAATTTAAAAGCATTCAAATCCCTTCCTGCCGTTCTGCCCGCCTCCTGCAAAGCGTACATTTCCCCGGCGTGCACTTCTCCTCGTCTCCTGCCTCTGCTTCCCCTGACTCTACTCACTGCCCCTCTCGCTCGACCTCGGGCCTGTCCCCTCTGACCCGATGAGGTGCTTTGCTCAGGACTGTAGTCCGGATCAGAGTCTAAAAAGCTCTCACCACGGGGCTCTGACAAGCAGAAGAATTAATGACATTTAGTAAGTCCTACAGGAAATATATATGTACTGTAGCGTCCGTCCGGACCAAGCAGCAACCTCCGATCTAAAAATATGAGTCAATGCGGAAGTGTTAAAAGCTGCAGTTCATCGAGGATCTGCTTGAGGCTGGCTCCGGAAGTACCGGAAGTCACATACACATGAATGGGGAAAAGACGATCTTTGCAGCATTAACAAACATGTTTACAGCCTGGTACAAAAGATGAGTGTAGTCTGAATAGCTCATTTCTCGATGTCCTCTCACTGTGAGGGGGGTGAATTTTTTTCTAATTCGGTAATTTAGAAGATATTGAGATTACCAGTCTTCCAATGAGAGGCACAGCTGCCTGCAGGAACACTGCAGCTGTTGGCTAGGAGATTCAAAGCCCGCCTCTTTACGTCACACTGGCTCGACAGAAGCAATATGGCTGCCGCAGCCGATTGGTCTCAAAACAGCTCTTAAGAAACAGATGGGTGACGTCACGGATACTACGTCCATATTTTTTACAGTCTATGGTCCGGACGCTGTAGTGATGACGGGCCAATTCGTGAACACGTTGAACTTTAATAACCGGTCACTGTCGGCCGTGATCACACCAACCAACAAAACAACAATCAATGTTTGAATGAATGAAGAACTTCTCCTCTTGTCTCTCCTCTCTCCCGCTCGCACACTCTACACCTCTCCTGATGCCTTCACTGACTGTCAACACTGTAGGAATTAAGAGCATCTACACTGAACACGTTTAACAAACAGTAGAGCTGTTACAGTATTATATATGTGTTATAACTTTTCTCCTGATATCGTGTCACCAGTACAACTGGATAATGCTAGCATGACAGTTGTGAGTACTAACAGCAGCCATGTTTGTTTGTGTTTTTAACTTTCACTATGATAATGTTTTGGTGAGGACCGGTTTTGAATCAGTCACCATCATATGGTCGCAAGTCAGCGGCGCTCGTGCATGTGAGCGGGGGGGCGTCGTCGTTTTGGAGGAGCTCTGAGGGAGGAGGGGAGGGGTTAGACGGAGTCATGAGGAAATGCTACATTCAAATTCATGCTAGTTTTCCGAGACTACCAACCCCAGCTTTAAGGGTGCCAACGGCGCTATCATAGACATCCAACAGATCTTGTTGGCTAAACAAAATAATCTCTGTTTTGTTTTTGTTCATGGAGAGAAAGTTCACTTCCATCCAAGATCGAACATCATTGAGGCAGTCTAGTAAGACCTGGACAGAGGAATGATCATTTGTTTTTAAAGGCAGATAGATTTGTACGTCATCAGCAAAACAATGAAATGAGACATTGTGCTTTCTAAATATGGATCCCAGTGGTAACATATATATCGGAAAGAGGAGGGGGCTCAACTGATGGTGAGTTGATTACCAGTTAATGTAACTTTAATTTGTTTAGTTAGTTTAAATAGCCACCTTGCAAGTGGGAAAACGGTGCAGTAATGTGCAGTAACAAAGGTACATTTTCTAAACTTAAAATAATAAGTTGGCACAACTTGAAGTTACACTACATATGAATGATAAGTTATCTCAACAAAAACTAATCAGTTGGCTCAAATGAAAGATTTCTAGTTACCCTCAGAACTCAAAAATCTCGTGCAGACAGTTGCCTTACAATTTTTTGTTTTCAGCTTTTTCGTTTTAAGAGTGTTAACCCTGCTGTGAATGCAGACGGCTCTTTTTAATGACGGTATAATTTTCTGTTCCATGCAATGTAAAAACAGTGTGATAGCAATCTTCTTATCTTGCATTTTGCTGAAAAACCAAACAAGTTGGGCCTTTTCTCTCAATTTGTGTATGCTGACAAACCCTGCTCGTAAAACTCTGAGGTCCCTGCTGTGACTGCTGATGTGTTGTGGCTGATGTTTGGTCACAGTTGTTGGGAATCAGAATATCAAACTGGAGTAGGGTGTGTTTGTGTGTGAGTAAAGAGAGGCAGAGAGAGAGAGAGAGGGAGTTTGGGAGCAGACAAATGCAGGCCTTGTTGGGGTCGGTCGGTTACAACATGCTGAAAACTTAGGCTTCATTCATGAGAGGGTGCGAACTGCCTTTTTGGAAGAAACGCTCACTGTATTTCCTTTCAGGGAGTTCAATATATTTTAGTGACCTGCATCCGTTTTTTTTTTCTCTCTTTCTCTCAAAGAACAAACAACCCAATGTCATCGTCAAAAGGTCAAGTGACAAACTGTTTCCACTCTCTCGCCGCCCCACTCCACTGATAAATACAGGAGTTAAGAAGCCTGAAGCCCTGAAAGAGTGATATTTATACCTCTCCCATTCATGCTTTATCCTGTTTGTGCTCACTTATGTGGAAGAACATCCTGAGGCAACAAACTGCATTCAAATCTAGAGTAATGGGTCAAGAGTCTAGATCCAGGAAAAGGGTTTGTTAAGGTCATTCAGTTAAAGACGGTGTAGCCTTATAATTGCCCTTCTTTTATGTTCATGTACAAATACAGTTTGAGTTTCACTGCAGGCAGAGTTAATCAAAGGCAAATACAATAACTGAGTTGCATTTTGTCATTTAGAGCATGAGAGTCTGCAGGTTTTCTCCCTGATGTGGTTTTCCAGTCTGGCAGGCGACAGAAAGTCCAGCCAGACAGATCCAGCACCTCATCTGCTCTGTTGAACTGCTGCTGAGTTTAGAAGGAGTGTCCTCAGAAATACAACTTTACTGCAGCAACATGGATAACAAGCGACATCAGTAAAACTCAAGGGTGTAGGTTTGATTTCAGAAGTGGGATCAATGTGAGGAAGAGTAAAAGTGAAGATCAGATTGGCGGCTTCTTTATCCTCTTTTAGAGGCACATTTTTATAGATGGGAATTCACCTGGGCTGCTTTAATCAAGATGATTTTATTCTTGTTCAGCCAGTATCAGCTGCAGGATTTTATAATTCTATATGTTACATTTCTATATTTTTTATATATTTATTATATTTCTATTTCTATTTATTTTTTTATATCTTATATTTCAGCACTTTTGTAAATTTATATTTCTATAATTTTTTATTTTTTATTTCTGATTTTTTGATTGTTTTAATCTTGTATCTTTTGTTGTTTTTACCCTTTTTATTTCCTTTTGTCTTACATAAAATTTCCCTTTTATTGTCTTTTAGTTTCTTTCTAATTTATAAAGGACTTTCCAATATGAAAAAAGATTATCATTATTGTTATCATCATTGTTATTCTTTTTTAATCATCATTATTATTATTATAACAGATTGTATTTGTATTATTATCATTATTGTTATTATTACTATTAATAATAATTCTTATTTTTTATTTGATTCATTTGTAATTGTTATTATTATTATTATTCTTAGCATTATTATTATGGACATATAGCTATTATTATTATTATCAACTCACTCAACTCAAACTTTATTTATAGAGCATGTTTAAAACAACCGGAGTTGACCAAAGTGCTGTACAGGACAAAAACAGCACAAATGACAAACATAGCATACAATAAAATACTAAAATACAATACTAGAATACAGTGCAAATGTATAATAAAATAAGATAGAATACAATACATTAAAATTTAATTAAGATTATGCCAGATGTCCGCTCAATGTTGATTAAAAGCCAGGGAGAAGAGGTGTGTCATAAGAGAGGATTTAAAAATCTCGATTGATCCTGCAGAGCGGATCTGTTGGGGCAGGTTGTTCCAGAGCCGAGGGGCAGCCGCCACAAAGGCTCGGTCACCTCTGGATTTAAGTCTGGTTTTGGGATTGACCCGTAGCAATTGACCAGATGATCTCAATGTCCTGGCAGGGACATGATATTGGAGAAGCTTGGTCAGGTACTGGGGGGCTAGGCCATTAAGAGCTTTAAAAACAAACAATACAATTTTAAAATCTATTCTAAAAGCAACCGGGAGCCAGTGCAGCGAAGCTAGGACAGGGGATATGTGGTCACGCTTACGTTTTCCAGTGAGGAGTACGGACAGCAGCGTTCTGTACCAGCTGCAGGCGGTGCAATAATGAGTGGTCCAGGCCATAATACAGAGAGTTACAGTAATCCAGTCGACTGTTAATAAAAGCATGGATTACCGTCTCAAGATCTCTCTGTGGCAGGTACCCCTTTACTTTTGATAAAATCCTCAGGTGATAAAAAATATTTTTAACAACTGAGCTTACCTGTCGATCAAATTTCAGCCCGTCATCAAATATTACGCCAAGATTCCTGACTGATGACTGGATGTTTGGTGTAAGGGGGGGACAGAAAACCAGCTGGAAAGACTGCTGGACCACATCCAAACATTATGACTTCTGTCTTATTATCATTGAAGTGCAGAAAGTTTGCAGCCATCCAGGACTTAACATCGTTCAGGCAGTCAAGCAAATTTCTAACAGCGTCATTATTATATCATTATTATTATAGTATGACAAAATCAGGTACAATTATAATTGTGTCTTCAACAGCAAATTTCTTGGTAAATGTACCTTCTATGATCATTTTATCAATCTAAAGCTTGTGTTTTTGAATTCCACTGAAGAACCTTTAAAAGATGTTTAAAGAAGTATTGTTTTTTTTTTGTTATTGTTCTTTTTAAAGTTATATTTTTGGCCTTTTTGCCTTTATAAGATAGGACAGCTGAAGACAGACAGGAAATGTGGAGAGTAGTGAGCGGGGGAAGACATGCAGGAAATGGTCAACCGGCCGGGAATCGAACCGGTGACCCCTGCGACGAGGACTGTAGCCTCTGTATGTGGGGCGCTTAGACTGCTAGGCCACCAGCGCCCCTTAGAGAAGTATTTTGATAACCATGAGAACAGTGCATCAATCAATGAAAGGTCTATGACAATCTAGTGACAATGATGTTCTACAACCCAAGAATATTAGCATTTTTCCTCTGTATGTAACATTTGAGCATATTTCAACATGTGTAACCATGTCCTCTGTCTTACACCAAACAAAATCCTTTGCTTGTGTTATTTCAGACATCACATTTCTTTATTTTACAATGATTTCTGTTTCTTCACTGTGCAAGTGAGGGCAGCACAAGCTGTAAAGATCTTCTCACTGATCATAACCAAGAGGAGAAATCAGTGCTTACAATAACAACACTTAATCACAAGACACCTTTGATGCTGCATGGTGTAATTTCCACACATATGGGCAGTGTTATTGCGGCTCTCAGACTCTTACACAATACCAAAACACTGGAGTCAGGCAAAGAAAACCAAAGTGTTGCAATTCTCAGGAATGCTAGACACACAAATCTTATTTTTGTGTTCACAAACAGCTGTAATCCTGCCTCTGTGGGCAAATGTTTCTCTGCAAATGACGCTGTGGATGTCGCATCACAACACGCAACAAGAATTCAGAGTATTTGGCTCCGGCTCACAGGCGGACTGGATGGAAAAAAGACGGAGACGCTTCATGATCTCCTTCCAGCTGCCATGTGACTTTTGGAAAGCAAACTTCATGAATCACAGAGAAGAACACAAGTGAAAGTCTCTTCATTCAAAATATTGCTCAATGCTTCCAGAGTCTTTTCCACCCTCACTTCAGATCCTGGCGCAGGCCGCAGTCACTAATTATCACCAGGTTTCAAATGGAAAGAAATCATCACGAAGGGTTCATACTCCTGAAGACGAGAGTCAGTGGAGATTATAACTTCCTGATCTCTGCCAGGTCATTACGCAAGGAAGGAAACGTTGAAAATATCAAACCAGGCATGATCAGCTTTATTAAAGCCACTCAAAACCTCAAACCACATAAAGCTTTGTAGTCTATGTAACCTAGGGTTTTATCTACAGAACAGAAAGCACATCAAAATATCCCCAATCAGGTCTAATCTAGAGTGTTTACATTTCTATAACACTCCTGATGCATGCTTTAAATCTGGAGCGTGAATATTTGAACATTTATCACAATAACTTTGCAATCAGCTCTAAAAAAGTCACCACAAGCTATAAACATTTGCATCTTTACTGCTTCAAGCTGATTTCTGTTTACAGCTGACGGTCAAGGACTGTATAACAATAAATGGACGTAGTATCCGTGACGTCACCCATTGGTTTCTGAAGCGCCGTTTTGAAGCCAATCGCAGGCTTTGAGGCTCCTAGCCAACAGCTACAGTGTTGGCGCCTGTCAATCAAGTCAGCTGTGCCTCTCATCATGGAAAACTTGCAATCTTTATATCTTTGAAACTCCCGCGTTGTGAAAAAGTTCACCCCCCATACAATGTGTGCCGATGGAGAAATATAGAGATATAAGCAAAGAGGCGTGCGTGCGTGCGTGCGTGCGTGCGTGCGTGCGTGCGTGCGTGCGTGCGTGCGTGCGTGCGTGCGTGCGTGCGTGCTTTTTTCACGGGTTTAATGTATGCATGATATGTTGGTCCATGTTTATTTGGTCCAACTCCAGATATGTCTCTCTATTATGCTGAGCGGCACTTTAAAGCTGGGGTTGGTAATGTTATACTGGTTAAAATAATCTTTATGTCCTGATGACAATCAATACATAATGTGTTCTTAAAAAAGAGCGAAGAAAAGCTGCTATCTACAGCCGGAGTAAACCTGGGAAAACACCAACCAATCACCATTTTTTGGGTGCCATAATTTTAAACCATTCAAATCCCGTCTTGCCGTTCTGCCCGCCTCCTGTACATTTCCCCGGCGTGTACTCTGAGTCCCCGTCTCCTGCCTCTGCTTCCCCTGACTCTACTGACTGCCCCTCTCGCTCGACCTCGGGCCTGTCCCCTCTGACCCGATGAGGTGCTTTGCTCAGGACTGTAGTCCGGATCAGAGTCTAAAAAGCTCTCACCACGGGGGCTCTGACAAGCAGAAGAATGAATGACATTTAGTAAGTCCTACAGAAAATATATATGTACTGTAGCGTCCGTCCGGACGCTGTAGTGATGACGAGCCGATTCATGAACACGTTGATCTTTAATAACCGGTCACTGTCGGCCGTGATCACGCCAACCAACAAAACAACAATCAATGTTTGAATGAATGAAGAACTTCTCCTCTTGTCTCTCCTCTCTCCCGCTCACACACTCTACACCTCTCCTGATGCCTTCACTGACTGTCAACACTGTAGGAATTAAGAACATCTACACTGAACACATTTAACAAACAGTAGAGTTGTTACAGTTTTATATGTGTTATAACTTTTCTCCTGATATCGTGTCACCAGTACAACTGGATCACTAGCTGGACTCTTCTCTTCTGTTGTCCCTAAATGGTGGAATGAATTGTCCAACTCCATTGGATCTGCAGAGTCCCTCTCTACTTTCAAAAGACAGCTAAAGACCCAGCTCTTTAGGAAGCACTATGCACTTAGCTAGACTGTTCTCCACTGTTGTCCCCAGTGGCAGATCATGTCTTCCAGCTACAGTTGACTCGCACTGTCCTGCTCTACTCTGGGAATCTGTGTTCAGGTCTGGAGTGACCCAGCACTTGGTACTTTGGTCATTATTGTGGTGATGTTAATTGTTGACGATGATAATGGAAGGTCTTAAATGGTTTGCTTGCTTCATTGTAGATGTTCCTTATTTACTTTGTGCATTGCCTTTACACTGCTTGGCAGTACCTGCACCCAAATGGACTTGAAGCACTTTGTTACTCTTACTGATCTTGTTTCCTCTTGTCTAGATCTTTGCTTGTGTTGTTCTTGTTCTTGTATGTACGTCGCTTTGGATAAAAGCATCTGCTAAATGATGTTGTAACATTGTAACATTGTAACAAAGCAGTACAATGGGAAAAGGCGGCGTGACGCTGTCCATTTTATATACAGTCTATGATCATGATGTACTGTTATTTATTGTTACCGTTTGTTATGAACTCTGTTTTGACCTGCCAGGGACTACAGATGAAAATTAGCCTCATGGCTAACTCTGGCATATTTACATTGATGCAACGCTGAAGTGTTCATTAATATGCACTGTCCCTTTAAATAAATAAACAAATGAATATTCAGACTAAACTTATTTTTTGTACCAGACTGTAAATATGTTTGGGGTTTTTTTGGCTGTAAAGATCGTCTTTTTTGAATAGGTGTGTATGTGGTTACCAGTGTTTCCACAGTCAGCCTCAAGTGGACACTCAAAGAACTGCAGCTTTTCACACTTCCACATGGGCTTCTATCATGAGGCCGGAGGTTGCTGCTTGCTGCAGGTATGTGGTCCGTTCATGACATGAGCTGTTTTTCCACAGCAGATGTTTTACCGTTCACAGAGGGGGGTTTGGTTCTGTAGTAATACGTCACAAGATAACATCACAGAGCTATCATTTACCTCTCTGCAGGTTATAGACTGTTGCACTGCTGTATGGAAGGCAGCTCACTTCTGACACACTGAACTTTGTGGTAGATATGATAAATGTCTAAAGCTTTTAAGAACTTTTTATTAATGCGAATGACACCACCATGACAGCCACTTTTACTTGTGGATTTATGCTGCCAGGATCTGAGGCATCCTTCAAAGCACCTCTGGTCTTATATATTCCAGTAAACACACACACACAAACGCACACACTCCTGCAGGGAGAGGATGCTGAGTGTTTCCTCTCACCTGTGACACCTCTAAAATTACTTTTGTTTACAACTCATTAAGAGAAGCATCCCCTGACGGCACAAAGCACACACATGATGACCTTAATGTTTTGAATTCCAACAGGTTAATTGCTTTCTCTGTCGCTAAACACGCCTTGCACATCCACAAGCTGTAATCTGCAACACATGCCTCCTGCTGGACAAACAAAATCAGATGGTGATGTCCTTTTTTTTATGAGCTCTTTAAGCTCAATCAGGTTTGAAGAGGAGAGAGGAGAAAAGTGCAGATGTGCTTTTGTTTCAGAAGCAGGTGTGCGGAGAAGTCAAACTTGAACTCTACTACAAGAAGAAGAAGAAGAAGAAGAAGAAGAAGAAGAAGAAGAAGAAGAAGAAGAAGAAGAAGAAGAAGAAGAAGAAGAAGAAGAAGAAGAAGAGCAAGAATAGGAAGAAGAAAAGGAAGAAGTAGAAGAATAGAAAGAAGAAGAAGAAGAAGAAGAATAGGAAGAAGAATAGAAAGAAGAAGAAAAAGATGAAGAAGAAGAAGAAGAAGAAGAAGAAGAAGAAGAAGAAGAATAGGAGGAGGAAGAAGAAGAAGAAGAAGAAGAAGAAGAAAAAGAAGAAGAAGAATAGGAAGTAGAAGAAGTATAGGAGGAAGAATAGGAGGAAGAATAGAAAGAAGAAGAAGAAGAATAAAAAGAAGATTAGGAAGAAGAAGAAGAAGAAGAAGAATAGGAAGAAGAAGAAGAAGAAGAAGAAGAAGAACAGAAAGAAGAAGAAGAAGAAGAAGAAAAGAAAGAAGAAGAAGTATAGAAAGAAGAAGAAGAAGAAGAAGAAGAAGAAGAATAGGAAGAAGAATAGGAGGAAAAAGAAGAAGAAGAAGAGGAAGAAGAAGAAGAATAGGAGGAAGAATAGAAAGAAGAAGAAGAAGAGCAAGAATGGAAAGAAGAAGAAGAAGAAGAAGAAGAAGAAGAAGAAGAAGAAGAATAGAAAGAAGAAGAAGAAGAAGAATAGGAAGAAGAATAGGAAGAAGAAGAAGAATAGGAGGAAGAATAGAAAGAAGAAGAAGAAGAAGAAGAATAAAAAGAAGATTAGGAAGAAGAAGAGCAAGAATAGGAAGAAGAAAAGGAAGAAGAAGAAGAAGAATAGAAAGAAGAAGAAGAAGAAGAAGAAGAAGAAGAAGAATAGGAAGAAGAATAGGAGGAAAAAGAAGAAGAAGAAGAGGAAGAAGAAGAAGAATAGGAGGAAGAATAGAAAGAAGAAGAAGAAGAGCAAGAATGGAAAGAAGAAGAAGAAGAAGAAGAAGAAGAAGAAGAAGAAGAAGAAGAAGAAGAAGAAGAAGAAGAAGAAGAAGAATAGGAAGAAGAATAGGAAGAAGAAGAAGAATAGGAGGAAGAATAAAGAAGAAGAAGAAGAAGAAGAGAGAATAAAAGAAGATTAGGAGACAGAAGAGCAAGAATAGAAGAAGAAAAGGAAGAAGAAGAAGAAGAATAGAAAGAAGAAGAAGAAGAAGAAGAAGAAGAAAAAGAATAGCAAGAATAGGAACAAGAAGAAGAAGAAGAAGAAGAATAGAAAGAAGAATAGGAAGAAGAATAGAAAGAAGAAGAAGAAGAAGAAGAAGAAGAATAAAAAGAAGATTAGGAAGAAGAAGAGCAAGAATAGGAAGAAGAAAAGGAAGAAGAAGAAGAAGAATAGAAAGAAGAAGAAGAAGAAGAAGAAGAAGAAGAAGAAGAAGAAGAAGAAGAAGAAGAAGAAGAAGAAAAAGAATAGCAAGAATAGGAACAAGAAGAAGAAGAAGAATAGAAAGAAGAATAGGAGGAAGAATAGAAAGAAGAAGAAGAAGAGCAAGAATGGAAAGAAGAAGAAGAAGAAGAAGAAGAAGAAGAAGAAGAAGAAGAAGAAGAAGAAGAAGAAGAAGAAGAAGAAGAAGAAGAAGAAGAAGAAGAAGAAGAAGAAGAAGAAGAAGAAGAATAGGAAGAAGAATAGGAAGAAGAAGAAGAATAGGAGGAAGAATAGAAAGAAGAAGAAGAAGAAGAAGAAGAAGAATAAAAAGAAGATTAGGAAGAAGAAGAGCAAGAATAGGAAGAAGAAAAGGAAGAAGAAGAAGAAGAATAGAAAGAAGAAGAAGAAGAAGAAGAAGAAGAAGAAGAAGAAGAAGAAGAAGAAAAAGAATAGCAAGAATAGGAACAAGAAGAAGAAGAAGAATAGAAAGAAGAATAGGAAGAAGAATAGAAAGAAGAAGAAGAAGAAGAAGAAGAAGAAGAAAAAGAAGAAAAAGAAGAACAGAAAGAAGAATAGGAAGAAGAATAGAAAGAAGAAGAAAAAGACGAAGAAGAAGAAGAAGAAGAACAGAAAGAAGAATAGAAAGAAGAAGAAGAAGAAGAAGAAGAAGAATAAAAAGAAGAAGAAGAAGAAGAAGAAGAAGAAGACATCAGCTCTTTCTGAGGATTCATTGCTGTTTTCACAGAACCTCAGAACACAAGCAAGTCATTAAAAGAAGCTCGGCCCGTCAGATAATTACTGCTCAGGCTCTTGGTTTGGCTTGCAGCGGGTAGCTTTGTGCAGAGAGCGTATGCACTGTTGTGAAATGAGGACAACTTAAGTTAGATCAGAGCACTGTCACGTCCACAACATTTGATCTCCCAGCATATATTAGTCTTTTACCCCAAGATAACACAGATAAAATGTTGCTTCAGATTGTAGCAGCTGCAGAAAGTGTATGATCGTAAACAGTGCCAACTTCATCAGAGCATGAATAGAGCTAAACCAAAAGCAACATCTGGCATGCACTAAAGAAATGGCTGTACAATAACAACAAGAACAACAACTGCAGCTTTAAAAATCTGCAGATATCACCATAGACGGGTCAAAGTAGAGTAATAATCGTTAAGAAGTGCTCTCTGCTGCGATGTGGCCAAATAAACGAGCTGAATGAGACCGTTCTTCCTCAGACTTGGAAATCTGAGAGGTGCTTCCTTTTCATATCTTGTGGAAAATGCTGACTGGTATTTAGGTTTACTTCACAATGAGTCCCATTGTTGAAGCACAACCTCCTCTTCAGATCCGTGCTATCATATCAGAACTCATCCAAGCAGGCCGGGATTACCTGCAGGCTGTTTTCCCTCTGTGAGTGAGATCTAAGAAGCATACAACACAGTGGAGTGCATCTCTGTGAATACTGGTTAGTAGAACCTTAGTTCTTGGTTGATGATGCTAAGGTGTAAAAGGCACCTCTTACTAATCTGTGTCCTGATAATATGGACGGCTCTAAGTGCATCAGTTTTGTGATTTTCAGTTTTCCATGCTCTCTTGTCTGTCATCACCCACCGGCTGAGTTTCAGAACACAGCACGGAGCAGGACCACCGAACAGCTGGAGTCATGTGACCGAGGTTTTTCTGTGGTAATCACTGAATCAAGGATTCTCCTCCTCCTCCTCTCCTCATCCATGTCGTCTTTCTGGTCCTCTGAAAACCTCTGACCTGTTGACTCCAGGCCTGGCTCAGCTCATCATGACTTTGGTTTGTTGTTGTAGTTAAGTGAAATACAATCTGGTGATAACACAGAGGGTTTTATTCTGAAAATTAACCGGATGTTTTCATTTTGTTTTGTTGAAAACTGACTTCCTGTCTCCATCTGCTCTGTTGAGATTGATGCGTCGTGCTCCGGCATCCAGCAAAAATAGAAGTCTAGCGTATCTGATCCAGAGGGCTCTAACCTGCTGGATCAAACGGAGCGGATCCAGTGGAAGTTAACACATTGACTAGAATAGAAACCAGATCTGGTGATGTGACGGATCGAAGACGGACCGGACACGGATTGGACACGGGCTTGCAGGATTACAAACTAAGCATGGTCAAAACAGACTTAAACAGACTCTACTGCACATCACAGAAACTGCATGGAGTGGACTTTGATGATTGCATTAAAAGCAACAGGAAGACTTTCAAATCCCCCTTAAACAAACAGTGCCCTCCCCCCGCTCCGGCTGGGGAGAGGGCAGAGGGGGTCCTGTCCGGCTGCCTGGCTGTCTGCTCCTGGTGCTGGGCCCCTTCAGCCCTGGTGGCTCCTTTGGCTCTGTCTTGGGGGGCTGTGGGGGCGGTGTTGTGGAGGTGTTCCTTGGGGGGGCTGCGGGATCTCTCCCCCCTTGCCCCCCTTTCCTCCTGCTGGGTGACCTGGGGGTCGCCCTGGGTGCCCCGGCGGTACCTGTTTGCTTCCGGTCTGGGTCCTTGGCTTGTTCCTTGGCCTGGGTCTCCCGCGGCGCATTAGGTCCTTTGGCCTGACTGCTCTCGGTATCATCTGCACCAGTGGTGGTCTTGTTGCACAAATAGAACACAGCACGGCGGCAACCCTCTGCGACCCAAGCTTCAGTAATGATTGTGGACACTAAGGGTTGCTTAATCATTAGTATTACCACACAGGTTTTTTGGCGTCATGGTGAGATGGTCCCTCTCCATCTAAGTGTCTTAGGTCTCTCTCTCCTTCTCTTTCCCTGTCCCTTTGTATATCTTTGTGTATTCTTTCTTTTACTTTCTTTTATTCATTTATTTTTGGTCCACCTAGGTGTGCACGCCCTCTTTTACAGAACATGATATTAGCTGTCAATAAAAGATAGGCCAGAGTTCTAAGAGGGATGGTGATGGTCGCATGCACACAGTCACAAGCACAGATGAAAAATGTTTTCTTTCTTTTCTTTTGCTGCAAGAATATAATATTAATATTTGACAGTTTGTGATAAACCTGACACAAACTAGAAATATATATGCAGACAAGAGGAAAAGAGAAAAGAGAGAGCCTGTTTTATACTTCTGCATCGAATCCACAGTGTAGCCTACGCCAGAGGTTGAAGCAAAGAGGACAAAGAGGGTCCAGAGGAGGCAGTGTACATTCAACCTTTCACACAAAAGCCTAAAGAAAGAGCTAAGCACCTGGAAGCTTTTCTTCCAGGTGAGATTTGGGGATCCAAGCGGACCAATCACAGGGCTGGCGGTCTGCGTAGGCCTACGCACGTAGCTGACGTGCACCTCCTCCAAAATGTAACTACTTGTAGAATCATCAGCCGCACATCAGCCATGTATTTCATCTCCTCCTCTCTATTCTTCATGTAATCATGTCTGCATGATAAACAGCAACATGTACCAGCTGTAGATTAACATTACACACTCTAAATCACTGTGGAAACCAGCCTTTACATTCATGTGACTATTGCCACTGCTGGTAGTCATGAAGTAGTCACGCCATGATTTAAATTGGCAGGGACATTTATTCAGTGTACTATATTTTTTCAATTAAATCGTCCATATTTAACCAGCGCATATCAATAAGGATATTACACAGGTCAGTGCTGCAGAAAATTGCTGTATTGATACATTTCTTCCAGCCCTGGCCACCATGCTTTCACAAAGAGGTGATAGCAGGGTGCAAACAACGCCGAAGGCACAGGTGTTGAGTCAGTGTCATGCTTATGAAGCTTTGGATTGATGATGGATTGAGCATTGATGAACAGGGATAGTGCATTAAATAGGATCAAGTAATTAAGACTTCTCAGTTGTCAGGATATCTGGATTTCAAAGATAAAACCTACATGAGTTTATGTTATGGTTTAATGACATACTGAGCAAGCTACTTTTAGACATGCCCACCGTGCAGCTCTCTCAGATCAGCTGGAGTTTGTCTCAGAGGTCATTCAGAAAGTGAACCCTGCAGATGCGCCCACTCTGTCTTTTAAATGTAACTGCTGATCCTCACATGTTCACTTAACCACTCAGCTTTCACCCTTTATCTTGTCTTAACATTGCAACCATCTGCGCCAGAGAGAAACCAATCTCTTACAACAACCGGCAAGCACCAAAATGTTTCATCTGCCCCTCCAGCCCTCCTCTTTTGGCAGACATGAAACTCTTCAGAGAAAAGAAGCACAACCCTCGTCCGCCTCGTCTCCACCTGGAAACAGATGGTCACACAGAATCCATCTTTCGCCCACAGTGCTGGCTCCTTGCAGACCTCTGCAAGCTTTTACCCTGCAAATCAAAGAAATCCAGAAGGGCATAGCGGAGGACTGACTTTTTTGATCCTCTCTGAATGCAACACTGCATCTGCATTTGAAGCAAAGAGGAAAAAGAGGGTCCAGAGGAGGCAGTGTACATTCAGCCTTTCAAACTAAAGCATAAAGAAAGAGCTAAGCTTTTCTTCCAGGTGAGATTTGCTGAGCGCAGATGGTCCCATTCAGCGATGCCCTACATTGCTCTGCAAACACTCACAGAGCAGCTTAAGTCATTCATTTTCTTTAATGAGACTTTTAACAATGCAAAAGGAACCTAAATACAATATATGAAGTAATTACCTCGCTCAACATCAAAATCAATTTCCCAGCTGCTGCTGTGGGCCACTGAAATGTAATCTGCATATGTCTCCTACCCTTCATTCAGCCTGCACAGTGTTATGTGGGTTTAACCTGCTCAATGTGAAGGAAACCTGCGAAGTGCAATAACCTTATTCAATAGGGCAATGAAACAATGACATGTAGTAAATAACAAATATAAAAGCACCCGTGAGGAGCTTTCAGCTGGTTAGGAATCAGAATGAGATTTATACAGAAGCGGCTGTATGACCTTCAAATGCAAACCAGAACAGCAACATGATTGATTGTTTTTCTACATCGCTATTGTTGAACCTCTGACATTGATCTGTGTCAGCTGAAGTGACAAACCACACACTGCCAAAGAAGCCTTTTATAATAGTCAAGATAAACAGTAAGCCGGATGATTATATGGCAGTGCTTACAACCATGTTTACCATTGTTTTAGCATCAATTTGATCTTTTATTTCACATGTTATTATATTTATATTTATCTGATTTTATTTTCTTTTTCTGGTATTTATCTGGTTTTATTTTATTGGTTTTATTCTCCTTTATTTTTCAGATACTTATCTGATTTTATTTTATTCTTCTTATTTTTATCTGATTTTATTTCATTGATTTTATTTTTCTGGTATTTATCTGGTTTTCTTTTATTGGTTTTATTCTATTTAATTTTTCAGATACTTATCTGATTTTATTTTTCTAACATTTTATTTTATTTTATTTTATTTTTCTGATATTTATCTCAGTTATTACAGCGGTGAGCAGTGAGCAGTTTGGCAGCGGTGAAAACGTCTGACTCCAGCTCATCTTTAAATGCCAATTTGGCTCACCAGGCATTACTTTTCTTCCTCTCCTCCCTGCTGGATCACATTTTCAGGCATAAACCAAAGATAATATTCTCTTTTGATTTTCTGTCTCTTCTTCCCTTGAATGTTTTTCACTCCCGCCAGCAAACCGAATCCCTCCACCCTCAGACAGCGCCCACTCTGCTTAACACATCCATGCATCAAGGATAAAACCATACTGTAAGAGTCTCCTCCTCTCATGTCTCACTCTCTTTCTTCATCCATCTCTCTGGGAGCTCAGAGGTCTAATCGAGGCCCTTCACTCATTTCTTGCAGTATTTTCACTGCCATGTGAAAATAAAACCTAATATCCAAGTGCTGCAGAGGGTGAATCCCTCACCTGGGCGTCAGGCCAGATAACAGCAGATCAGATATCAGGGGCACTGTGAGGAAACCAGACGTTTGCTCTCACTGTAATTCCCTTTTCCCCGAGATCACACACACACAGCTGTCAGCATTATTGGCTGTGTGTGAGTGTGTGACTGTGTGTCTGAGTGAAGGGATTTGAGAGATTAAAACATGCTCACATATGTAGTATGTGGGCTGCATGTCGACCTGACAAGTGAGATAATGATTAACCAATATTTGGTTTTAAACTGGCTGGCAAAAAAGGGAAGAATGAAAAGCTAGGACATGTTGGCAAGCTGGAAACCTGAACCCCAGAGACCTCATCCAGTCCAGGCCAGGTGAAGGGCTCCATTCATTTTGTGATTCCAGGCACGATTTTCATTTCTTTGTACTCGTGTCAAATTGGCTCCAAAGAACACCTCTGGTCTAAGTGAACATCTCTTCTCTTTTGTTTGCGTGTTTTTGGAGTCCTTGGGGAAATCTGAAGTTTTCACACATAGAGGGACCCTCTGGGATTTACCAATGTTTTACACGACTCAAGTTGGATCAGTTTGGGGTTGGTATTTGGAGCTGTTGCTGATGACAGGGTTTCATTTTTAAGCTGATTCACAATCAGTTTTTGTATTTGGTTGAGCGCAGCTGGCCAAGCTTTTCATGAAATACATTGATCTTTTCTAGGTACTCAAAGACGCTTTACATGAAGTGAGAAAAGTAAAAATGAAGAGAAAATAAATAAAATACAAACAAACAGAGATGGGGAGGTCGGGTGTTTTTTAAAAGAGAGAAGAGAGTCAGAGATTTGGATGTTTGGAGGGAGGAAGTTCCAGAGAGTTGTGGCAGTGATGGCCAAGACTCTGTCCCCAAAGGTGCATGCTTGGTCTTGGTGATGGGGACAGGGAGGTCTGCATCTAAGGATCTGAGGCGGCGAGATGAGGAGTGGCGTTTGACAAGGGCAGTCAGGTATGAGGGGGCAAGGTTATTGAGGGCTTGAGCAGAAAATTGAAGTGGATTCGGTGTTGTATGGGGAGCCAGTGAAGATGCTAAAGGATTGGAGTGACGGGAGTGATGTGAGCTCTTGAGTGGGAGTGGATGGAGGCCGTAGAGGAGGCTGTTGCAGGATTGCAGTCTGCAGGTTATGAAGACGTGAAGGTGGAGAGAGTGGATCTGAGTCACCCAGTATTGCGGAGGTGGAAGAAGGATGTCTTGGCTGTGCTTCTGATATGTGGTCTTGGTGATGGGGACAGGGAGGTCTGCATCTGAGGATCTGAGGCGGCGAGATGAGTAGTGGCGTTTCACAAGGGCAGTCAGGTTTGAGGGGGCAAGGTTATTGAGGGCTTGAGCAGGATCTTGAAGTGGATTCGGTGTTGTATGGGGAGCCAGTGAAGATGCTAAAGGATGGGAGTGACGGGAGTGATGTGAGCTCTTGAGTGGGAGTGGATGGAGGCCGTAGAGGAGGCTGTTGCAGGATTGCAGTCTGCAGGTTATGAAGACGTGAAGGTGGAGAGAGTGGATCTGAGTCACCCAGTATTGCGGAGGTGGAAGAAGGATGTCTTGGCTGTGCTTCTGATATGTGGTCTTGGTGATGGGGACAGGGAGGTCTGCATCTGAGGATCTGAGGCAGCAAGATGAGTAATGGCATTTGACAAGGCCAGTCAGGTATGAGGGGGCAAGGTTATTGAGGGCTTGAGCAGGATCTTGAAGTGGATTCGGTGTTGTATGGGGAGCCAGTGAAGATGCTAAAGGATGGGAGTGACGGGAGTGATGTGAGCTCTTGA
Source organism: Notolabrus celidotus (assembly GCF_009762535.1). Lineage (NCBI taxonomy): Eukaryota > Metazoa > Chordata > Actinopteri > Labriformes > Labridae > Notolabrus > Notolabrus celidotus. The sequence goes on from NC_048280.1 coordinate 4,398,456, forward strand.
GTGGGAGTGGATGGAGGCCGTAGAGGAGGCTGTTGCAGGAGTGCAGTCTGCAGGTTATGAAGACTTGAAGGTGGAGAGAGTGGATCTGAGTCACCCAGTATTGCGGAGGTGGAAGAAGGATGTTTTGGCTGTGCTTCTGATATGTGGTTTGAAGGACAGAGTGGGGTCCAGGTGTAGATCCAGTTTGCCTTGTTGTCACTGAAGCCTAAATCTTCAACTTTATCCTTCATGTTTGGCTTTCACACTTAATGCCTGTGGTTAGATGACTTCAAACTGCTTCAAAAACGGAGTTAAAACTAACACACAGTCATGCTAGAGTTGCAGTGAGTCCTCACTCTTTGGGGACGTACAGAACATTTCACGTCATTCTCACTGAACATCCTCAGATCCACTTAAAAATCACAAAAATACACAGATCAGTCAAAACATCAGCCTAGACCTGATGGGACATGGACTCCACTAGACCTCTGCAGGTGTGCTGTGGTATCTGGCACCAGGAAGTTAGCAGCAGATCCTTTAAGACCTGAAGTTGTGTGGTGGGGCCTCCATGGATCAGACTTGGATGTCCAGCACATCCCACAGATGCTGGATTGGATTGAAGTCTGGGGGATTTGGAGACCAAGTCAACACCTTGAATTCATTGTCATGGTCGTCCATTGCTCTGTGGTCAAGTTCTGACACTCACATGTCATGAGTAGGCGCTTTCTGGACAGGGGTCAGCATGGGCACCCTGACCAGTCTGTGATTAAGCAGCCCCCGACACAACAAACCAGCATTCACTTTTACAGCAGTTTGGGATACAGTAACTCGAACTACATGAGCCGGCTTCCCTCCCCACAACAATCAATGAGCCTTGGCCGCCGATGACTCTGTGGTCTGTCCAATAACCGTCCTCCCTTGTACCTCTTTTGGATCCTAGCAGACCAAGAACACCCCACAAGAGCTGCACTCATACACTACCGTTCAAAAGTTTGGGGTCACTTAGAAATTTCCTTATTTTTGAAAGAAAAGCACTGTTTTTTTCAATGAAGATAACATTAAATTAATCAGAAATACACTCTATACATTGTTAATGTGGTAAATGACTATTCTAGCTGCAAACGTCTGGTTTTTAATGGAATATCTATGTATAGAGGCCCATTTCCAGCAAGCATCACTCCAGTGTTCTAATGGTACATTGTGTTTGCTAATTGCGTTAGAAAGCTAATGGATGATTAGAAACATCTTGAAAACCCTTGTGCAGTTACGTTAGCACAGCTGAAAACGGTTTTGCTGGTTAGAGAAGCTGTAAAACTGGCCTTTCTTTGAGCTAGTTGAGTATCTGGAGCATCACATTTGTGGGTTTGATTATACTCTCAAAATGGCCAGAAAAAGAGAACTTTCATATGAAACTCCACAGTCTATTCTTGTTCTTAGAAATGAAGGATATTCCATGCGAGAAATTGCCAAGAAACTGAACATTTCCTACAACGATGTGTACTACTCCCTTCAGAGAACAGCAGAAACAGGCTCTAACCAGAGTAGAAAGAGAAGTGGGAGGCCCCGGTGCACAACTGAACAAGAAGACAAGTACAGTAGAGTCTCTAGTTTGAGAAATAGACGCCTCACAGGTCCTGAACTGGCAGCTTCATTAAATGGTACCCGCAAAACACCAGTGTGAACGTCTACAGTGAAGAGGCGACTCCGGGATGCTGGCCTTCTAGGCAGAGTGGCAAAGAAAAAGCGATATCTGAGACTGGCCAATAAAAGGAAAAGATTAATATGTGCAAAAGAACACAGACATTGGACAGAGGAAGATTGGAAAAAAGTGTTATGGACAGACGAATCGAAGTTTGAGGTGTTTGGATCACACAGAAGAAGATTAGTGAGATACAGAACAAGTGAAAAGATGCTGGAAGAGTGCCTGACGCCATCTGTTAAGCATGGTGGAGGTAATGTGATGGTCTGGGGATGCTTTGGTGCAGGTAAAGTGGGAGATTTGAATAAGGAAGGCTATCACTCAATTTTGCAGCGCCATGCCATACCCTGTGGACAGCGCTTCATTGGAGCCAATTTCCTCCTACAACAGGACAATGACCCAAAGCACACTTCAAAAATTATGCAAGAACTATTTAGGGAAGAAGCAGGCAGCTGGTATTCTGTCTGTAATGGAGTGGCCAGCGAAGTCACCAGATCTCAACCCCATTGAGCTGTTGTGGGAGCAGCTTGACCGTATGGTACGCAAGGAGTGTCCATCAAGCCAATCCAACTTGTGGGAGGTGCTTCAGGAAGCGTGGGGTGAAATGTCTTCAGATTCCCTCAACAAATTAACAGCTAGAATGCCAAAGGTCTGCAATGCTGTAATTGCTGCAAAGGGAGCATTCTTTGATGAAAGCAAAGTTTGAAGGACAAAATTATTATTTCAACTACAAATCATTATTTCTAACATTCTCAATGTCTTGACTATATTTTGTATTCATTTTGTAACTCATTTGATAAATAAAAATTGTCTGGGTGACCCCAAACTTTTGAACAGTAGTGTATCCTTACACTCCACCATGACTCTTGCTTCCAACACATCAACTTTGAGGACAAAATGTTCCCTTGCTGCATGACACATCTAGCCTACTGACAGTTCTCATCATGAAGAGATAACCAGATATTTCCCCTGTGTTTTCTCTCATATCTTTAATATACTCACAGTTTGTGTGAGTCTGACATTTTGTAGTTCACATTTTAAAAGACTATTTTCTAGTAAACAACATTTTTCAGCAGAATATATTTTTTCCACGTCTTTAGAAATACCTGAGGAGGTTTCATGGCCAATCTTTTAACCTTCAAGTGTGTACAAAAGTGTCCTCTGAAGAGTTCTTTCAGTTAAGAAATCTCTCCCAAGAATCAAAGTGTTGATCCAGTGGAGCTCTGTAAAGAAACAGGGTTCTGGGTGATTATTAGCACCTTTGCCTGTGTAATCCTCTGGCTCTTGTTTGCTTTCTTTGGCATCTCATGTCTCAGAAATTTGTTTGATAGGAAAACAGAAAATGCTCGCAGCTGTTTGACTTGCAGGAGTGCCAGCAGAATCTCGTTTCTACGTACAGAATTCATAAAACCGAGAAATTAAGCAGAGATATCAAAAATTATTTATCCAGAATCTTGTTCCACAAACGCTGGGATAATCTTTTGTTATAGTTGCGGCTGCATGAGACGCAGTTCCCACAGCCGAGGCGACCCGGACAGAAGTTGAGAATGGTCTCTTAGCATCAGATGGAAGCTGAAGCGGACTCTTAAAAAGAGCTCTGCTGGAAAACAATTTAACAGGCTACGTCTACGGGAATTAACACATTCTTAAAAAACAGATTTTTCCAAATAAAAATCCTGTCCAAACCAGAAATGTTTTCAAATATCTCTCTGTCCACATGACAATGGAGAAACAGTGTTGTCACGTCAAATACCATAAAAAAAACATTGTGTGTGTGTATACATTATTTTTAGTGAGCAGCAATCGTAAACATTGTTCTGAATCAAACTATGAGGGTAATATTTACACGCCCAAAGCTGCAGCATAGTGGTGAGCTTTCCTTGCTCACCATTTCTGTGTTTCTCAAGGGCGTACTCGTCCCCATGCTGAGGTATAATAATGAAGAATAGTGAGGTTTCCTTGCAAACATGCAACTAAACCTTACAGTCCTGAGCAGACGTAAACAGACCAATAGCAGAATACATATAAGCAACAATTGCCATGAGCGAGTACGTCACTTTCTCCAATCACGCCTGTTTTTCTTCTCTACACGAACACGACAAAAAAAGAGGTTTAAAGTTGCTTCTTCCTCCAGACCTCCATTTTCAGTTAACTAAAACTCTGTTTACCTGTGGGGGTAAGGTCAAAGGGCAGAGAAAAACTATGTTTTCAAAAATATCCAACATACGTGGACCCTGCATAGGATATTAAACCATTTTAATGAAAGCGTCACAGCTGTTTAAAAAAGCTCTGAAGTTGGTGGCAATTTTTTTGGGGTGTAATGATCCAGCTACACTATTGATGTAACATCATCCTCTGCCCCCTGGACTGTAACACACACACACACACACACACACACACACACACACACACACACACACACTCTCTCTCTCTCTCTCTCTCACTCACTCTCTCTCTCTCAATCACTCTCTCTCACTCTCTGTCACTATCTCTCTCTCACTCTCTCTCACTCTCCCTCACTCTCTGTCACTATCTCTCTCACTCTCTCAATCACTCTCTCTCACTCTGTCACTATCTCTCTCTCACTCTCTCTCACTCTCTCTCACTCTCTCTCACTCTGTCACTATCTCTCTCTCACTCTCTCTCACTCTCTGTCACTATCTCTCTCTCACTCTCTCTCACTCTCTGTCACTATCTCTCTCTCACTCTCTCTCACTCTCTGTCACTATCTCTCTCTCACTCTCTCTCTCACTCTCTCACTCTCTGTCACTATCTGTCTCTCTCACTCTCTCTCAATCACTCTCCCTCACTCTCTGTCACTATCTCTCTCTCACTCTGTCTCTCACTCTCTCTCACTCTCTGTCAATATCTCTCACTCACTCACTCACTCACTCACTCTCTCACTCTCTCTCTCACTCTCTCTCTCACTCACTCTCTCTCACTCTCTGTCACTCTCTCACTCTCTCTCTCTCTCTCACTCACTCTCACTCTCTGGCACTCTCTCTCTCTCTCTCTCGCTCTCTCTCTCACTCTCTCTCACTCTCTGTCACTATCTCTCTCTCACTCTCTCAATCACTCTCCCTCACTCTCTGTCACTATCTCTCTCTCACTCACTCACTCACTCACTCACTCACTCACTCTCTCACTTTCTCTCTCTCACTCTCTCTCTCTCTCTCACTCACTCTCTCACACTCTCTCTCACTCACTCACTCTCTCTCTCCCTCACACACACACACACACACACACACACACACACACACACACACACACACACACACACACACACACACACACACACACACACACACATTCCATACAAGGACTCTACCTCAGCTGCTTTTTGCACATTATTATTTGCATATTATCTTGTATACTGTCTGCACCTTTATATCATTTGCACTGTTATCATTTGCACGCAAGCTAACATCAGCTCTGCAGAAGTCTCAGGCCTCACCAGCATGTTTAGTCAGAGACTAGGACAAAACTCAGCTTGGGCCAAAAACCTGAAATCGTTTCAGATTGTATCGCTCTAAATGAACCAATATCGTCCTTTAATCGTATCGGCAACCACGAATCATGATACGAATCAAATCATTTTTAAAAAGAATCGTTACACCCCTACTTATTCTGTCTGCTCATTGCTTGGCTCGCATGAGGATGCTTCATTAACTGTGGTGTCTCAAAAGAAGGGAAACCAATTGCAAATGTTGAGCATCTCCGGTCAGAGTGAGCAGAGATCTTCTACAAACCAGTTGCAGCTGTGCAAACACAAGCTGCTGATGAAGACCAAGTGATGGGACTGTGAGATAAGGAGACTTCATCTATGATCTTAAACAAGTCAAGGGATCTGGATGAGGGATGAGGAGTAATTCATTCCAGTTGGGGGCCAGAATGAAAATGACGGTGTAGGAGGAGATAAAGTGTACCTTTATGTACCTTACGCAGCAGGTGGATGGCCCTTTCAGCCTGGCTCTGTCTTCCTTGCCCTCTTTCTGATACATTTCTACTGCCTCTTCTCTCTGTTTGAAGTAGCTTACCTGCCCTCATCCCTCATCACAATGAGGGAATAGGGAGCGGCAGAGCTACAGCCTAACCCAGCAGGGGTGAGCTTTAGCCCTGACAGCCTTGTCCTATTTCTAACATCTATCTCTTCTCTCTGTTTTTCTTTCTTTGTGTGTGGGTATGATTGGCGGTGAGAGCTGGCATAGAGGGGGGTAAGTCCTGAGACGTAACAGCTATTATTAAGCCCCCTGGGGTGTCATGGGCTTCACTTAATTAAACACAGATGAAAGGAGGTGCCCACTGTTACCTGGTTGATGTGTTGGCTTGCTGCTGATCTACATCCAAGGTCGGGGTATGGGTTAGTACCAGAACTGACAAAACCTGGACCTGGCTTGAATGGATTACTGTAATTCATTTGAATCTGGCAGCCCTAATGAGTCTCTAAAAACTCTTCAGCTGGTCCAAAGACTAGTCAGCTCAAGTACTGACAAGAACTAAGAAAAGAGAGCACATCTCTCCAGTGTTAGCTTCTCTACACTGGCTCCCCATAAAATCTACAATAGCATTTAAAATCCTTCTCCTGACATACAAAGCCCTTAATGGTCAGACGCCTTCCTATCTGAAAGAGCTCATAGTGCCCTATTACCCCTCTAGAATGCTACGCTACCAACATGCAGGCCTGCTGATGGTACTTAAAGTATCTAAAAGTAGTATGGGAGGTAGAGCCTTCCCCAGGCCCCTCTCCTTTGGAGTCATCTACACGTCAGTGTCCGGGAGGCAGACACCCTCTCTTCTTTTAAGAGTAGGCTTCAAACTTTCCTTTTTGATAAAGCTTATAGTTAGAGCTGGATCAGGCTTGGACCAGCTCTTAGTTATGCTGCTATAGGCTTAGATTGCCTAAGGCAGGGCTATTCAATTAAATATTTGGTCAGGCCGGATTTTCAGACTAAGGACATGAGCTGGGCTGGACATTTTTAGCAGACAGTGAGCAAAGTTAATCATTTAAAAGAAAACAAGTAGATAAGATTACAAACACACTGGGTGTTTATTAAAGCTGGGGTTGGTAATCAGATTTAGATACACTTTTTGTCATACTGGTTAAAATGATCTTTATGTCCTGATGGCAATCAATACATGATGTGTTCTTAAAAAAGAGTGAAAAAAACCTGCTATCTATAGCCGGAGTAAACCTGGGAAAACACCAACCAATTACCATTTTTTGGCTCCCCAAATTTTAAACCAATCAAATCCCGTCCAGCCGTTCTGCCCTCCTCCTGCGTGTACATTTCCCCGGCGTGCACTCCTCCGAGTCCCCGTCTCCTGCCTCTACTTCCCCTGACTCTACTCACTGCCCCTCTCGCTCGTCCTCGGGCCTGTCCCCTCTGACCTGATGAGGTGCTTTGCTCAGGACTGTAGTCCGGATCAGAGTCTAAAAAGCTCTCACCAACAAGCAGAATAATTAATGACGTTCAGTAAGTCCTACAGAAAATATATATTTATTGTAGCGTCCGTCAGGACGCTGTAGTGATGACGAGCCGACTCGTGAACACGTTGATCTTTAATAACCGGTCACTGTCGGCCGTGATCACGCCAACCAACAAAACAACAATCAATGTTTGAATGAATGAAGAACTTCTCCTCTCCTCTCTCCAGCTCACACACTCTACACCTCTCCTGATGCCTTTACTGACCGTCAACACTGTAGGAATTAAGAACATCTACACTGAACACGTTTAACAAACAGTAGAGTTGTTACAGTGTTATATGTGTGTTATAACTTTTCTCCTGATATCGTGTCACTGGTACAACTGGATAATGCTAGAATGACAGTTGTGAGTACTAACAGCAGCCATGTTTGTTTGTGTTTTTAACTTTCACTATGATAATGTTTTGGTGACGACCGGTTTTGAATCAGTCACCATCATATGGTCGCAAGTCAGCGGCGCTCGTGCATGTGAGCGGGGGGGCGTCATTTTGGAGGAGCTCCGAGGGAGGAGGGGAGGGGTTAGACGGAGTCATGAGGAAAAGCTACATTCAAATTCATGCTGGTTTACCAAGACTACCAACCCTAGCTTTAAGGTATTGCCACATCCAAAAGGGCAAAACACAATAAAAGGGCAGCACTTGTCAGTGTTAGTAAAATCAGTTTTTCTTGACGGACCCAAGTCACAATCACTCAGCAGTTGCTTTCGGGCCGCATGTGGCCTGCGGGCCACTAAATGAATAGGGCTGGCCTAATGGATCCCCTTTCTCAGCCTGTCACTTACTTGAACTCTCCCTGTCCCATTAAAGTTACTAACCATAGACCTTTCTGGAGTCCCTGAGCTCCCTTGTCTCGTAGGTTCCTCTGGATCTCTGCTGCCGTCATCTCCTCTATCCCTCTTCCCAACCCCAACTCAGTCTCAGCAGATGTGTGTCTAACATGAGTCTGGTCCTGCTGGATAAATAAAGTGTCAACATGATCTTACATGTGTGAGAGAAGAAAGCTTCCCATTAGAATTTGTAGTGTTGTTAAAAATCAGAGATAACATCCTATGGTCTCTCTTTTCAGTATTCATCAGAAGCACATTTTACAGAGACACCGAAATAATACAACTCATATTTAGAAATCTTTGAGTCAATTTTACGTTATCAATACAATTAATGAATAATTTGAGCTCCCTTGTCCCGTAGGTTCCTCTGATTTGCTGCCGTAGACCTCCTGCTGCTACAACTACTACTATCTGTCTCACCACTATCATCCCTCTCCCTCTCTCCCTCTCCCTCTCTCCCTCTCTCCCTCTCTCTCTCTCTCTCTCTCTCTTCAGCTCCTCTATCCCTCTCTCCAACTCAGTCTCAGCAGATGTGTGTCTAACATGAGTCTGGTCCTGCTGGAGGTTTCTGCCTGTTAAAGGAAGTTTGTCCTTGCCACTGTAACTTGCTAAATGCTGCAAGTCCTGTCTGTAAGATGGGACTGGATCTTCTCCTGTCTTGATGTTGGGTCTTTGTTAATAATAGAACATAGAGTACAATCTAGACCTGCTCGGTAGGCTGGGGTGTCAATTCAAGGCCATTTGGTAAGCTGTGTAACTTAAGAGTATAGAAAAAACACCTGGATGAGAGTTGAGTTTGGGGAAGGACGTCTTTTCAACAGTCTTTTGTCATGATAGTGAAGAAATGATTGCTCCTCAACAGAGAGTCAGTTTTATCAACATCTTTGTTTCAACACATCCCCTGTTATTTCCTCTCAGACTCTCAGGCCTCCAGAGGAAATAAGAGGTGTTGAAAAAGGCACCCCTTTATAATTGCACACACAGCTGAGATCAGGAGGATTGTAAGAAGCAGCACCGTAAAAGCTTCCTCTCTCTCTCACTGCTCTGGGATTGACGTATCTAACAAATGAAAAAAAACAAACAGTCCTTGGTGTAAGGTCACAGAAACAACCGCACTAACATTTAATGTAACAATCTGAAAGGCTGACCCTCAGCTTTCTCTCAGCTTTCTCTCTCTCTCTCTCTCTCTCTCTCTCTCTCTATTTACGCACAGGAGGCGGGCAGAACGGCAGGATGGGATTTGATTGGTTTTATAATTTGATGGCGGTGATTGGTTGGTCTTTTCCCAGGTTTACTCCGGCTGTAGATAGCGTCTTTTTTCACTCTTTCTTAAGAACACATTATGTATTGATTATCATCAGGACATGAAGATCATTTTAACTAGTATAACAAAAACGTATCTAAAAAGGACAGAGCCTTTAAAGCTGTCTGTCTGACCTCAACAACAGAGCCATCATACGCAGAGCACGCACTATAACACTGGACCCCCAACACCCCCTCTACTCAGTCTTCACACTACTCCCCTCCGGTCGCAGGTACAGATCCCCTTACTGTAGGCGAGCCCGGTTTGGCAGAAGCTTCGTCCCATCGGCCATAGCACTGCTAAACAGAATGCCACTGTAATGTGTTCGGTGTGTTTATATGTGTCCGGTGTGCATATTTGTGCCCAGTGTGTGCATATGTGTCTGGTGTGTATATTTGTGGGATGCGGGGCACCATTGCTGTGAGGCTGGGTGGATGGTTATGGTTATTGTGTTCATACATGTATTCCTGTACAGACGGTGGCAACAAATCTCCTTATTAAGGACAAATAAAGATCTATCTATCTATCTATCTATCTATCTATCTATCTATCTATCTATCTACAAAAACCCTGAAAGCATCTGAGGACACATGCTCGGGTTATTTCACACCCTGAGCAGCATCTTACGCATGCTTGTAAAAAGACGGGAAGAATTACTCATCCACCACCATCAGCAAAAAATCAATCTCACAATCCTCCAGCCTCCGTCACATCCTGCCACTAAATCGGTTTGAGGGATGAAATCCAATCACCAAAATATCACAGGAAGGGAGCACCGATCAAGGAATCAAACAGCAGCTATGGCTCCGCTGTCCAAGTGCAAATAGCCTCTGTCAGCAGCTGCTGGGGATCAATATCAACCCTTGACTGGTGACAGAAGAAGGTGCGACTGTGTTTTTACTTGTCTGATACGCACTCAGCATCTTCTCCCCGTGATGAAGGCAACAGTTTTTTGAGGGTATTGAACATGTGTGCATAAGGTTTCTTCTTGATGTGACGCTCAGTTCATTAACAGATCGTAGTTCATTCAGAGCTACATCATTGCATATGGACAGAGCAACAGCATGGCAGGATGTAAACTTCACAAAAAGAGTCATCAGGATTAAATGCTCACTGGTCTATTCCAGCTCAATAAGAAACACATTTCATTCAGATTAAGAGGGATGGTGTGTGTAACACTTGATCCAGTCATTTCTTCCTGGTTGGGGTTAGGGACGGGCATTTCAAGTCAAAATGCTATTCGATAATCATTGGCATCTATTCAATGATTATTCGAATAATCAGCCCCCCCCCAAACACACACTCACACACACGTGTCCCATTAACAGCCTGTTTGTGTGGCAGAATCATTAACCAGAAGCAGGACGAGGTGCTACCATAAGCGGGCACTGACAGCGTCTGTCTCGATCTTTATGTTGGTGTTGTGTTTACATTTAATGTGGAGTACCTCAGGGATCCATTCTGGGGCCTCTGCTATTCAACATCTACATGCTCCCCTTAGGTCAGTTAATAGGAAACAACAAAATAAAATACCATAGCTATGCAGATGACACACACATTTACATCACCATATCACCAGGGGATTATAGTCCCATACAAACACTGAGTAAATGCATTGAACAAATCAATGACTGGACGAGCCAGAACTTTCTTCAGTTAAACAAAGAAAAAACTAAAATGATTGTTTTTGGAGGAAGAAAGGTTAAAGGTTACTGCTCAGCTCCAATCTGCAACGATGAAATGTTCAAACCAAGCCAGAAACCTTGGTGTAGTCATAGACTCAGACCTTAATTTCAGCAGCCACATTAAGACAATCACAAAGTCCGCCTACTATCACCTTAAGAATATATCAAGGATTAAAGGACTTATGTCTCAGCAGGATGCAGAAAAACTCATCCATGCATTTATCTTTAGCAGACTAGACTACTGTAACGGGGTCTTTACAGGACTCCCTAAAAAGTCCATCAGACGCCTGCAGCTCATACAGAATGCTGCTGCTCGAGTCCTAACAAGGACCAAGAAAGTAGACCACTCCAGTTCTTAGATCCCTACACTGGCTTCCTGTCTGTCAGAGAATAGACTTTAAAATCCTGCTGATGGTTTATAAAGCACTGAATGGTTTAGGCCCAAAATACATTGCTGATCTGCTACTACTTTATGAACCACCTCGACCTCTGAGGTCATCAGGTACTGGTCTGCTTTCAGTCCCAAGAGTCAGAACGAAACATGGCGAAGCAGCGTTTAGTCATTATGCACCACATATCTGGAACACACTCCCTGAAAGCTGCAGGTCTGCTCCAACTCTCACCTCTTTTAAATCAAAGACTAAGACTTTTTTATTTGCCACTGCCTTCCTATCTTAGATTATTTTAACCCACTTTAAATTAAAATTTTAATGTAATTTTTAATATATTTCTAATTTTCCTTTTCTTTTCTGTTTTATCATATTTGTCATTTTAATTGTGTTCTTTTATGCCTGTCTGAATGTCTCCAATGCTTTTAATGTTTTAATGTAAAGCACATTGAGTTGCCCTCGTGTGTGAAATGCTCTATACAAATAAAGCTGCCTTGCTTTGCCTTTAACAGCTATGGTCAGTCTCTGGAAATACCTGTGTAGTAGTTAGAGATTCAGAAACTGAAAAAATCACTGCATCTGTCGCTAATGTTCTTCTTTTGCTATTTAATGCATTCTTGCATGTTTATGTTTATGCAGCCTAGAAAAAAGTAGCAGTGCTACATGAGATAACGTTTGTTGTGATTTAGCATTCAATACTGTATTACAACCAGGCACCAGTAAAAACAATGAAAAACTGTACTTTTAAAATTAGGAAATATTCACAGTAACTCTTTGATTTTTACAAAGTGAACCAATATTTGAATTTTCGAAAATCTCTGCCCATCCCTAGTTGAGGTACAGGACTGAATTAAAACTATGAGGGTAATATATATTCACTTGTCCCCATGCCGCTTTTTGATGATGAAGAATAGGGAGGTTTCCTTTCAAAAATGCAACTAAGCAACAGTTGCCATGGAGGAGTACGTCAGTGTTTCCCAACACGTCTGTTTTTGCTCTCCACACGAAAAAGAAAAAAAACAAAGGTTTAAAAGTTCTTCACCTTGGAAGGCGTTTTTAAAAACCGCAATTTTCAGTGACCTTAAAGTCTGTTTCGGTGTGGATTTAAGGTCAAAAGGCAAAGAAAAACTACGTTATCTGAAGAAAATTGAGAGGGGTGTTGTATGTAACACTTGATCCAGTCATGTATTCCTGGTTGGGGTAAAGGACTGAATTAAAACCATGTGTTACAATGTTACAATGTCATTTAGCAGACGCTTTTATCCAAAGCGACGTACATACGAGAACAAGAACAACACAAGCAAAGATCTAGACAAGAGGAAACAAGATCAGTAAGAGTAACAAAGTGCTTCAAGTCCATTTGGGTGCAGGTACTGCCAAGCAGTGTAAAGGCAATGCACAAAAGGTAAAATAAGGAACATCTACAATGAAGCAACCAAACCATTTAAGACTTTCCATTATCATCATCAACAATTAACATCACCACAATAATGACCAAAGTACCAAGTGCTGGGTCACTCCAGAGCTGAACACAGATTCCCAGAGTAGAGCAGGACAGTGTGAGTCAACTGTAGCTGGAAGACATGATCTGCCACTGGGGACAACAGTGGAGAACAGTCTAGCTAAGTGCATAGTGCTTCCTAAAGAGCTGGGTCTTTAGCTGTCTTTTGAAAGTAGAGAGGGACTCTGCAGATCGAATGGAGTGTAATATATATTTACTTTCTCTTTCTTCATCTCTCTATCCCTCTTTCCAACTCGGTCTCAGCAGATGTGTGTCAACCATGAGTCTGGTCCTGCTGGAGGTTTCTGCCTGTTAAAAGAAGTTTGTCCTTACCACTGTAACTTGCTAAATGGTGGATTAAGATGAGATCAGACTGAGTCCTGTCTGTAAGATGGATCTTCCCCCGCTCTCTACTCCCCAAATTTCCTGTCTCTCTTCAGCTGTCCTATCAAATAAAGGCAAAAAGGCCAAAAAATATAACTTAAAATAAATAAATAAAGATTGATTGATTCATGTGAGAGCAGTCGGGCAGATGGGGAAAAGTGGAGTGACAATTTTAGAAGTTGTGCCTCAGTTATCTTCAAAGATGTGTCAACTGCAGAGTCATGGCCTCAGCTTTATTGAACAAGTAAGTAGTGGATAATACAGGATGACGTGTGATGAAAACTTAGATGTTACTTTTGCATTCATGAAAACTTTTAGAATGACAGTTGCACATCTTGAAACAGGATAAAGTGTCATATAATGCCGGGCTGACTGCCACATATTGACAGCCAAATCCAATTCGACAGGCAAAACCCTGAGCCTGGAGCAGCCCTGAAGCTTATACTACAGCTGTAAACACATATGACTCGGTGATGAGTGGCATTGATTTTCTCCAGACAGTGTGTTGAGTCTTTGGCTTCAACGGAGAGAAAAGTGATTGTAATTACTCTCAAAGCATTACATGGTCGGCTGCAGAACAGGAGATAGAGGCTGTCGCTAACTAACGTGAAGATCAGCTCTTCGATCCCTGTCTCCTCTGAGTCACATGTTCAAGTGTTCTCTGGCATTCTGCTGCTGCTGTGCCAAAGGTAAACATGTTAGGCTTATTCCCAATACCCCAATCAGTCCTGCTTTTCTGTTTCACACAATCCAACAGAAAGTAGTGTCCAATTTATTTTAGGAGATGGACATCTCCCTTAGTGAGGGAAACTTTTGTTGCAGCAGCAGAACATTGTGTTTAGCATCTAAGATCCGACCCAATCACTTCTAGCAGTTTGAATTTACATACCAAAATGCCAGGACTGATGAGAGATAGGGGTGCAGAGATAGGGGTGCGGATCAAAAAACTCACGGTTCGGATCGGATCACGGTTTTGAGTCACGGATCGGATCATTTTTCGGATCAGCAAAAAAAAAAAAATATAACTTTGTTCTCCATTTATTTTGTAAAACCCTTGTAAACTTTTGCCCATTAAATTAAAACAAGATTCAACTCAAAATGTACAGCATGTGCAAAGCACCCTATCTGTGGGCCCAGTCCTGCCTCATTCACTGCATTTCATGGCATGGCAAGTGAAGGAGCAGAGGAACTTCAAAAGTTTGTCCATTCTTCTTTCATTTGCCGATTTTCACCGTCCACTTTTCTTTGAGCTGCAAACTGTGAACACACCGTTTTCGTGGATTCTAGCCTCCTACAGTTGGCAAAGTGCCAATATGCGAACTGCTCCAGAAACGAAAGTGAAAGTTAAAAATTTCACTCGCAGCATTGGACTCTAAGTGACCCAGTAACAGCCTGTCTGCGTATCTGACATGGAGACAAGTCCCAGTAAACACACGGTGACCCGACCAAAACAAAGAGTGAAGGAATAACAGTTCGGGGACCACAAATAGACGGCCGGATGCGGCCCGCGGCCCGCGTATTGACGGCCTCTGGTCTAGTGGGTGCTCGACAGAATTTCATAACGTGGCTCAAGCACATTCAGCATTCACTGTATTTCACAGGGAAACCAAAATGCTCCCATACATGTGACTTACAAGATGCAGGAGGTTTTTCAAGTCCCTCTGCTCCTCCACTTGCCATGACAACAGCTGCGCTTGACGAGTGAATGTGGATTGAACATGCGGCCATCACGTGAACACGCGCAACTTTTTTCATCAACCGATCCGCAGACCACGTCCGTGCCGAACCGTGGAGAGGCATCCATACGGATCACGGATCAACGATGATCCGTTGCACCACTAGTGTTTAGCATCTAAGATCCAACCCAATCACTTCTAGCAGTTTGAATTTGCATACCAAAATGCCAGGACTGATGAGAGATAACTTAAACCCTGTAGTCAGAGCCTAAAGGTGGATGCCGGGCTGAAAATTTGAGCAGTGGCAATGACAGAGCCATGGGAGAGACCAGATATCTATCACCCCAAGGGTATGTTTGTCAGGTGATTGTGCCAATGATGCATGGCAAGAGTGAAATCAGCGCCACTGATGGTCTACTAGCCCTCCTGATAAGGAGTTTTCAGATGTAGACCCCCATTGAAGGTAGAAAAATACCCCAAGAATGCTTTGTGACCTGGGAAAAAAAAAACCTTCACCCCAACCCCTCATCACTTACTTTAACTCTACCTGTCCCATTAAAGTTACTAACCATAGACCTTTCTGGAGTCCCTGAGCTCCCTTGTCTCGTAGGTTCCTCTGAGCTACCGTGGGCGTCCTCCTGCTGTGGACGTTCCAGGCTCCAGCTGATACGGACGTGCTGGACTCCAGTGGCAACAGCTACTACTACTCGTCTCATCACTATCACCGCTCCCTCTGTCTCTTATTCTCCTCTATCCCTCTTTCCAGACCCAACTCAGTCGAGGCATGATGGCTGTTTAACATAAGTCTGGTTCTGCTCGAGGTTTCTGCCTGTTAAAGGAAGTTTTTCCTCACCACTGTAACTAGCTAAATACTGCGAGGTGCAATGCTCATGGTGGATTAAGGTGGGGTCAGACTGAGTCTTATCCTGTCTTGAAGTTGGGTCTCTGTTAATAATTTGACATAGAGTGGTCTAGACCTCCTGTGTTTGTAAAAGCGTCTTGAGATAACGTTTGTTGTGATTTGGCGCTGTACAAATAAAGGTTGATTGATTGATTGATTGATTGATTGATTGATTGATTGATTGATTGATTGATTGATTGATTGATTGATTGATTGATTGATTGATATAATGTATTATCCAACATGACATCCACCCTTAGTCTTAAAGAATGGGTGCATCCTTCTGTTTACGCCACTATGAGCATCTTGTTTTTCACAGCAAAGTTTGCCACATCTGGCTTCCTCAGAAAGAAAATAGGTCACAGCTGGGGGTCCAGGTTCCTCTATGAACATGTGAAGGGATAAAATTAAGCATTGTCATTAAGGCTGATAAAAAGCTTTTCTTTGCATTGCATTGCAACTCATTTACATTCAGAGAATCAGATGACAACAGTATGCATGGCAACAACCTCATGTGATCGCTGCAATCACTGAAGCTTCCAGCGCAATCAGGATTATTCTGCGTGCACAAAAGATCACTATTGCTTCATGCTTGTGGAGGCTTTTGTTATTCAGTTACAGCAGGATGTTGTTAATTTATCCCCATTATAAGTGACGGAAATATTCATGGAATAAATCATGTAAAATAAGCCAAACAATCATGTTGTTACATTCTTCTCTCGACCAAAGTAATCCAATTCAGCTGTCCATACGTTCGTGGGTACAATGGATGTCTGATGGATATTCTGGCATCCTCTTATGAGGTCTATGTCCCTTGTTCGGTTACCTACTCAAAAACTGTTTGAGAAATAAAAAGGCACCTTCTGTTCGCCATGAGGCACCAGTGCACAAACCATTTTTTAAGCTCTTCAGCTTTCTGCATTTTCTTGGCGTTCTGTAATTATGAGGAAGTTACACCAGCTGGGTTCATGCCTGTTTATAATTAGGATGGGCAGATGGACATTTTAGAGGTGAGCAATCTAGGTAGTCTAAGGGAGGTTACAAATCTGGAATAGTGTTTTAAATCTCCCAAAACCCCAACGTAGAGTTCATTCAAACATACTAAGGCATACTAAGTAATAAGAGGGGGTCTTCAGGGATCATTTAGAGGTCCTTCCCAATATTCTATTCCCTTCATTCTGGAGAATATCTGTGCAACGATGTGTGCTGGAAGTTAAAGTATGTCAAAGGAAATCATAAAGTTATGAAAATTATAAAATGCATGAGTAAGATTTTGATTCTTACTGGGTTTTGTCAGATAAAAATATGTTTGCAGATATAACACTTCAGTTTAATACTAGATTTTTTTTTCTAATTTTAGTCACAAAGCTTGCATAACAGCCACAACTATACAATCAGGTCAGATTACCAGCAGGTACCTTAATCACATTTTGTGCATTTGAAGGACACTATGAGGGCACATTTATTGCATAATTTCCCCTACGAGGGCAGCAGAGAGGGCGTCTTAAACTTTTCTCTATCACAGAAGCCTCAAGGGGCACGTCTGCTGTGATTTTTCATACATAAGGGCAGCAGGGGCCGGCGATCACACCCTTGCCCCCGACCCCTCTGAGGACACCTCTGAACTTGTAAAGAGATACTGGCTACAGCAGGAAAGCCTGCGAGCACTTCTAGAGGACAGGCAGGTAGTTTATGCAAAAGGATAAAATTAAGAGGTTAATTTTCATGGAAATTGAACTTGTAAAAATATGGAAACAATTTTTGAGCTTGAAAGCCCAAAAGCGGGCAAATGTGTAGAGTGACACTATCAATTAAATGTGTCATAATTAAGAGTGACATCATTAATATCCATTTACTATTATTAACATTATTTAATTATATATTAACTGTATAATAATAATAATAATAATAATAATAATAATAATAATAATAAACTTGAAACTGGTTTCTATTCATTTACAAATCCCTCAATAAACCAAACTTCACAGCACAAACCGGCGCCTGCGCTCAAGTAGCCTTATCAAACTCATCCCACCCAAAGCCCGGACCTCCTTTGGTCGCACCTCCTTCCAGTTTTCTGTTGCAAATGACTGGAATCACCTGCAACAATCCCTAAAGCTGACCTCTCTCATTCCACTCGCCACTTTCAAAAAACTAATACACCCCATAACTCAACATCACTGCACCTGCTTTCAAATTGCTTTTAAGTTGTTCACTGCTGTCATATTTTTGTATTGTATTGTTCCGTCTCTAGGTTTCTATGTATGTCCTCTCTGTTTCTTGTTTTGTCTTTTATTTATTGTCATGCTACCTGTGTTGCTTCCTCGTCCAGGTCGTTATTGCAAATGAGAATTGGTTCTCAATTAACTCACCTGGTTAAATAAATAAATAAATGAACGCCACATTGGAAGGATTTAACCTGCTGTGGGCGGACAGGATTCAGGAGAGCAAGACTGAACTAACTGGTGAAGAAGGCCAGCTCAGTCCTGGACCCTGTGGAGGTGGTGGCTGACAGGTGAATTATGGCCAAGCTGTTGTCTCTGATGGACTTCTTTTTTCTATGTATATTCTTGTTGAAATTCTTGTTCTGTACACCTTTTTGTTGCTGCTGTAACTCCATGAATTTCCCTGTTGTGGGACAAATAAAGGAGTATCTTATCTTATCTTCTCTTATCTTAGGACTAGTTTCTTTGGTGGAGGTCAAAGAAAACTGCTGCTTCTTTGTGGTTTTTTTACATGTCATGCTGCTTTTGGGACTGTTGTTTGAAAGCGCCATCACACTCAAGGTTGAAATGTTGCACTAACAACCCGACACCAACATCACTCCCTCTCATGTGATGTTTCTTCAATATGTTATTTGAAAAATTAACCATGAAGTGACATTTGTGTTGAATCCTTTTATACTCTAAAAGTTCAAATTGATATCTGTGCCTTGAAACATGAGCCTGAGCTCCTTTAAACCCCATTTTCACCCTCTCTCTCTTTCTTTTCCTGAAAACACATGTTCTCTAACATTTTGAATAAACTACTTTTGATTACAACTTCCTCGCATCATCCCCAAAAATCTCTTGTGGTTTATTTGAATCTGGCAGGCAAATAAATATTCATACAGTAAGTTTCACCGCTTGCGTGCCAGCGGTTGGGGAAAAATAGAAACTAAAATGTAGTTTCAGGTTTATAAATCCAGCAGGCTGATTGCCGGCGTTGAAGTTTAAGGCTGCCATCACAACCAGTCAGGGAAAATTGCTTTCAACAACAGCAATCAGGACGAATACCTCCACTGGAAACGTATTTTATATAGAAGTGTCAAAGAAAAAGCAACACTCTGAGAGTCTGTCACGAGCTGCTGTGACACATTCACATATAAACACCAGCAGGAATTAATTATGACAGCATGCATATGCAGAAAATGTGTAATATACAGCACCCTGATAACAGAATCCCCGCTCTGTTTGTTCACAGCTGAGTACACACACAGACTGACAGCGACTCTCTGTGGGAGTCGGATCTTTGATGTGTTGGAAACGTTGTTTTTATCATTATTCATATTATTTTATTCAAACGGAAGGGAAAAAAATCCACTTTTCATGCTCCTTGTGGCACAACAGTTCTGCATAAACTCTAACTCGTGTTGTTCCTAAACATCAAATGACTCACAGGAAGAACTCTGTCGCAGCACACATCACTGCTCAGTGGATAGGGAACATTAGTTTGGTAAGAAAAGAGCAGAAGCTGATTATTCAGAGCGGACGGTGACGGCTGTTTTCATTAATAACTATGATAATCACAGCAGAAGACAAAGCAGTGATTTACCAGACAGCTTTTTTTAAAAGGCTTTTAAATACACCTCACAGGCTTTGTTTGTGAAGAGATCAGGGCCGCTTCTCCTCAGACGGGATGACAATGGCATGAGCCGGTTATATAACCTGATGAAGAGCATTTGATGAGGCTGAAGACTCCACATTTCACTTGCAAATTTATGTTATTATAAGCAATGTTTAAACAACATTTAATTATTCATTCATTTATTAATTTGTATGTTTAATTATTTATGTATTTATTTATTTATTTGTTTGTATGTTTAATTATTTAATTATTTAATTATTTATTCATTTATTTGTTTGTATGTTTAATTATTTAATTATTCATTTATTTATTTATTTATTTGTTTGTATGTTTAATTATTTAATTATTTATTTATTTATTCATTTGTTTGTTTATTTATTTATTTATTTATTTATAACTTATTATATTTATCTGTTCTTTTTCATTTTAACCTATCTTTATTTTTTCTTTCTACCTGTACTTATTTTATTAATCTCATTGTATTGATTTGATTTATTTTTAAGTCTTTTTTATGATTATCTCTTTTATTACACTAACATACTTATACTAACACAGACTGCAACGGACTACAAGGACTGCAGAAAAAATCATCGGTGTCGACCTGCCCCCCATCCAGGACTTGTACCGGTCCCGGGCCAGGAAACGGGCAGGTAGCATCACCGCTGACCCCTCACACCGTGGACACAAATTCTTCAAACTCCTCCCCTCCGGCAGGCGCTACAGATCACTGTGCACCAAAACAACCAAGTTTCTTCCCCCAGGCTGTCACTCTAACCATAGAACTTCTGGAGTCCCTGAGCTCCCTTGTCTCGTAGGTTCCTCTGGATCTCTGCCGTAGACAGACTACTGCTGTGGACGTGCCAGACTCCAGCTGCTACAACTACTACTATCATTTCATCACTCTCTCTCTTCAGCTCCTCTATCCCTCTCTCCAACTCAGTCTCAGCAGATGTGTGTCTAACATGAGTCTGGTCCTGCTGGAGGTTTCTGCCTGTTAAAGGAAGTTTGTCCTTGCCACTGTAACTTGCTAAATGCTGCAAAGTGCTCTGCTCATGGTGGATTAAGATGAGATCAGACTGAGCCCTGTCTGTAAGATGGGACTGCATCTGATCCTGTCTTGATGTTGGGTCTTTGTTAATGATAGAACATAGAGTACGGTCTAGACCTGCTCGGCCTTCAGATAACGTTTGTTGTGGTTTGGTGCTTTATAAATAAAGATTGATGATAACCAGCTTTGTATTTGAGAAGTCTTTTCCTTTTTTGTTCTAACTTTTGTTTTTACTTTCTTAACAGTTAGAGAGTTTGTCAGATGGATTTTTTTTGCACGTTAGAATAAAAAAGTAGTGTCACCATGTGCATAATAAATCTCAGACAGAGAAGCAGCAGTAGTAGTAGCTGTGCTGCAGCCTCGGTTGGATTACGTTCAGCCCCAGCAGCAGCAGAAGTAAACATCCTGTGTGTGTGTGTCCTACCTTGCAGCTGGTAATCCTCTGGGATGTCGTCGGGAGCCTGCAACAGAGCCGACCTGCGGTACACCACATGGACCCGGCCCTGGTCCTCGAGGTCCTGAGCTCCTCTCTCCAGCGGCTCGATGAAGTATTCATCAGAGTCGGTGCGAATCATTCCAGCCTGAAACACAACACGGCACAAGGTCAGTGAGTGTTTAACACACAATAATCAAAGTGCACCACCTCTGCACTGAGTGAAGAGAACATATTGAACCCTGAGCAACATTTAATTTCTTAAACTGACTAAAAATGAAGCACTAGACCTCTTAATGCTGTACCTTAATCAGCTGTGATCTTTTAAGCAGCAGCAATTATGCTAATAAGGTCACAAATCAAGATCATTTCTGCATTAAGGTGTAATAGGATTTAGTAGAGAAGCTGCTTTTTTATGTAAATTTATGCAGCACTGTTCTTGGAGGTCAAATAAGGTTTTAACATCTTGGAGGAAGTTCTGCTTGAATTTTTAGATCAACAACATAATGTCACGATCACATCCCACCAATGTCCCCATGTCAAAAACAATGAAAAAAAAAACAGACTGATATAATATTTGTCATTTATATCTCCTGATTGCCTGCTTGAATGCATCTGGGTCTTGCCGCATGACACTGTCGAATGCTGTTTTGATTCTTTCCCCACAACTTTCAATCAGTGTGCAATCATCAGCTGGTTACCTGAACACTGCAGGTGGTGATCAGAAAGCTGCACATCATTTGTGACACATTTGAACATAATTGATTTGCCTTGCTACCTGCCTCCCTCAGATTTCCTGCAATATGAACCGAGTCATGCCTGCAGTTTGGTGTAATATGAAGAGTGAAATTGTTCAGCTAAAAAAACATCGGCAGCTCAAACAAATCATCTAAAGGGAGGTGTGCGTGCATATCAAGGACGAGCAAAGCTCATGTTTGCATGATGAGCAGCCACTCAAAAACATATGATCTACTATTACACTTTGCTTTATTGAGTTCATGCTGCACAATGTAAATGATATTATGTGCTATTTTCTCTTAATTTGCGTCACTTTGCTGTCAAGTGGGTTACTGCATGACATAAATCTGTCTCCCTGGTATCACCTGAGGGCTTAATTAGTACCTTACATGGTATAAAAAATGGAAGTAGCATCCATGATGTCACCAATCTATTCCTGAAGTGCTGTTTTGAAGCCAGCGGGTGCCATATTGTGAGGTAAAGAGGTGGGCCTTTAGCCTTTTCGCTCACCGCTTCAGGGTGCATATCCTCGCAAATACAGTTATAAAACCATCCACCCCCCATACAGTGTGTGCTGATAGAGAAATGAGCTACTCACACAAAACTCATTTTGTGTGAACCAGGCTGTAAACATGTTTATTTCTGCTGTAAAGATTGTCTTCTTTGAATGGGTGTGTATGTGGTTTCCGGTGTTTCTGCAGCCAGCCTCTAGTGGATGCTCGATGAACTGCAGTTTTTAGCACTTCTGCATGAGCTTCATATTTTAAGACCGGAGGTTACTGCTTGCAGGGATGGGTAATGATTTTCGAATATGTGTTCACTTTGTAAAAATCTAAGAGTTACTTAGAATATTTCCTCATTTTAAAAGTACAAATTTTCATCATCTTTACCGGTGCCTGGTTGTAATACAGTATTCCCGCCAGACGGTGGCTTAAGAGCTTAGAGCAGGGGTGTCCAAAGTACGGCCCGGGGGCCAATTGTGGCCCCAGGTCCATTTATTTATGGCCCCAAGCTTCCATCTTGAATTGTGTTATTTATAGCAAAGAAGGTTCTTTCTACAAACAAAACTAAAGTCAATCCAGAAATGTCTCAAAAAGCTTCATATGGACTACCTGTCTAAAGCCAAAGCTCTGGGAATTCTGCAAGATGGCAATAAAGAAGAAACACAAGAACTCTTAAAGTTGACAGGTTTTCAAATTAATGTTTTCATCATGATGTGAAAATGTTCTTGATGAACACTAAAACTTCAGAAGACACAAAAGAGGACACAAGACAAGATCAAAATTATGAAATTGTGCAGAAAAGGCAAAATTTGGTGCATCAAAAATGTTCAGAACTCAGGAAAATAATTATTTTGTTCTTAAAATGTTGCCTGCTGGTCAGAAAAGTCTTAAAAACCACATAAAAAAAGAAGTGGTGAAATCTAGATCAGGATCCTGCCATAGGAAAATAATGATACAATACTTTTTCCCACATTGCCCGACCCGAATGAGAAACATTTTCCTCCAGAAGAAGATAACGTTTGCTCATGTGTACATGGCTTGTGGAGAACTGAGGACTACCTAGTTACTGATTTATTGAGACAACATTTTAAATGATTGTTATTAAATAAATATTTCATATACAACTTTTGGGATTCCTAAGTCTCAGTAGGAGCCACTGGCCCTGAGGTATTCTGACAACATCATATGTGGCCCTCTTTGAAAAAAGTTTGGACACCCCTGGCTTAGAGTGTAATAGCAGTTTGCTAACTGCATTAAATAGCAAAAGAAGAACATTAGTGACAGTCGCTGCAATTTTCTCAGTTTCTGAATCTCACACCACTACACACGTATTTCCAGAGACTGAGCATGGCTGTAAAATGTAAACAAACACGCCACGCCGCATCACAGAAACACCGACATGAAGATCCAGACAGATGATGTCAGTGCCCGCTACTAGCAGCTCCTTGTCCTGCTGCTGGTTAATGAGTCTGCCACACAAACGGGCTGTTAATGGGACATGTGTGTGAGTGTGTGTGTGTGGGGGGGGTGATTATTCGAATAATCGCCGAATAGATGCTAATGATTATCGCAAAGTATTTTAGCTTGAATTTTTCTATTTATATTATATTTCACCCCCTTCCATCCCTCCCCCCCCTCATCACTTACTTTAACTCTGCCTGTCCCATTAAAGTTACTAACCAAAGACCTTTCTGGAGTCCTTGAGCTCTCTTGTCTCGTAGGTCCCTCTGAGCTGCTATAGACATCCTCTTACTGTGGACGTTCCAGACTCAAGCTGATACGGACGTGCTGGACTCCAGCGGCAACAGCTACTACTACTCCTCTCATCACTATCACCGCTCCCTCTCTCTTATTCTCTTATTCTCTTCTATCCCTCTTTTCAAGACCAAACTCGGTCAAGGCATGATGGCTGTCTAACATGAGTCTGGTTCTGCCTGAGGTTTCTGCCTGTTAAAGGAAGTTTTTCCTCACCACTGTAATTAGCTAAATACTGCAAGGTGCAATGCTGATGGTGGCTAAGGTGGGGTAAGACTGAGTCTTACCCTGTCTTGAAGTTGGGTCTCTGTTCATAATTTGACATAGAGTGGTCTAGACCTCCTGTGTTTGTAAAAGCATCTTGAGAAAACGTTTGTTTTGATTTGGCGCTATACAAATAAAGATTGATTGATTGATTGATTGATTGATTGATTGATTGATTGATTGATTGATTGATTGATTGATTGATTGATTGATTGATTGAAATGCCCATCCATAGCTTAGGGTTGCCACCTTGGATTCGTGACAAAAAAAGGACACTCGACCAATTGTTTTGGGGGGAGTGCTCGGCCACTATTACCAGTTCAGACCATAGACTGTATAAAATATGGACGTAGTATCCGTGATGTCACCCATCTGTTCCTGAGAGCTGTTTTGAAGCAAATCGACGGCAGCAGCCATATTGGTAATGCGGAACTCAACCAGGCAGAGTGTGACGTAGTGTGAGCCCCTTAGCCAATGGCTGTGTGTTTCCGACCAGGAGTCACGTCAGTCATGTCCTTATTTGGGCAAAACTCGTAATCTTAATATCTTCTGAACCGTCACGTTAGAAAAAAATTCACCCCCCGTACAGTGTGTGCCATTAGAGAGATTAGCTTTGTAGGACCAAGCCGTTTTTTGAACCAGGCTGTAAACATGTTTATTAATGCTGCAAAGATCGTCTTTTTGAGACCGGAGTTTGCCGCTTGGTTCAGACTGACCAAATGAACATAAAATTCAGACATAGAACCCTGGTAAGCTCTGCAGCTGCAATCTTGTCTTCTTCTGGTGAACCTTCTTGGTTGTAAAAGATGCACTGGCTGCCTGTCTTCTTTGTTTGATACCACAGCTCGATGATTTTTTTTTTTTCGTGGATTTCCAATGCGTTTTTTCCACAAACACAAAACGTATGTGGTGGAAAAATTGACCCTGGGTCAGCCGCACCCATTCAAACTCTGACAGTGTCACCCAGTCAGGATTGTAACCAGTATATTGTTTTTTTTTCTTGCTGGTGGCTTGCATGTATTTGCTCCATCTCCTTCCTCATCAGTCGTCTCTCCTGCTATTTCAAATGGAGACGCAAAAAGTTGGTGAGAAGAAGACCTCAGTAAGGAGTACGTTGGTCAATTCAGCTTGCTGTCTCTCTTCGGTCAAGTTTCCCTCCCTGCCTGAGCTGCTTTGAGCTCTAGGGCGCGCATGTGACGTACACATAGACAGGAAGAAAACAGAGACAATTTTAAAAAGCCACAGAAGCACGGGGACCTTTCTAGACTACAGAACGAAGGAGATCAAATTAGGTTTTTGTATTCCCCCCCTAAAAAAGAGGTTTTTATTTTCCTGGGACAGCTGGTGAAAAAAAAAGAGAACAATTCTGGGAAAAACAGGACAGATTGCATCTCTACCCTAGCTGCTGGCAGCTTCATTGAGTACATGCAGCACAATGTAAATGCTGTTTGGTACAGTGTCCTCTTAATGTGTCACCTTGCAGGAAGGAAAACTAATGACTTGAGTGGGTTAATGCATGTCATACGTCTGCCTCCCTGGTATCACCTGAGGGTCTAATTAGTAACTAAATAAGACATTTCCTTTCTGTAAGGTTTGCATGGAACTAAAACATTGTTCACTACTCAATGCAATACATTTAACAGATTTTAGGTACCAATTAACAGAAGTGTGACGATAGCATTCAGCAGATACAAAAGACACTTTTAATTGTCACTAATGATAGCTTTTCCTCTTCAACTCCTAGTCGCTCTCTCTTTTAAGATGCATCTGCGTCAGGAGAGGTTGGAAGAAATGGTGAAGTCCCCTTTATTTTTAGCAGATATGTACCACAGCTACTAATTTCCTAGACACAGGGCTGACACATGGCCTGTGCACTGATGAAGTACATTTTCCCAAGAGGGTGCTCACTGCAATCAATCAACATGGCTAAAGTACAATGCATAAGGGCCTGTGACCACTGCTGTATCCATTGTCTACAAAAAAACAAAGGCTGCGTTGTCAGTGCAAAAACAGCCTCTGCAGCAGCTGTTGTTTACAGAACAATTAAACACAGATCATTCACATCTTTCCTAGTCTTGCAAAAGTTAGCACCTCTGAGGCTGCAGTGAAATAAATGGCGTAAATGCACACAGGCCCTAATAATCCCGTTCATCTGTACACCTGTGAGAAGACAGAGCATCCTCTCACTGAGCTCCAGAGGAATTTGTTTCGGCTCTCGGTCAGCTCCTCTGCTGCTCCTCTCAGGCCGTCCCTCGCTCTGGCCTCTTCACTAACGCTCTGCAGGACTGTGCACATATGGTGCTCTGCAACACACACGTTGAACTCATTTTAAACCCTCACAGTCCCAAATCAACCCAAAACTAAACCCCACTCCTCTCCTTCTCTCCACGCCACAACCAGCTCGCTTTCAATTTATGTTCTTCAGACGGTGCAGTGACGTGTGCTGCTCAGAGGTAAACAGTCTGCCAGTGGTGTTAAATTGAAATATTTCAATACTACTTTAATAACCTTAAAATTACCTCTTTGTGCTGCAGGGAAGACATGATCATCCTAAAATTTTTCACAGCTTACAGCCTCTTTTTGGCCTCATGATGTCGCCGTACTTATGTGTTAACCCTATTTACTGCAGGCTAAGAGGACTACAGTTGTTTTTGTAAACCTTCCCATGAGTGTTGCAACACGTTGAAAATGTTGACACACATTGCATTAAACCTGGATTATTTGAATTGTTGAGCAGCATGTGTTGCCTTCTCATGGGTCCTGACATGAGCGGCTCTATCCCTCAAATTGAATAATCATGCTGTGA
This sequence comes from Notolabrus celidotus, assembly GCF_009762535.1. NCBI lineage: Eukaryota > Metazoa > Chordata > Actinopteri > Labriformes > Labridae > Notolabrus > Notolabrus celidotus. Next base: position 4,425,680 of record NC_048280.1, read on the forward strand.
ATCTACTTTTATTCCACTTGGGACTGTCCTAATAACTGGGACAACTGTCCCTATGTCCCAATATATTCAATTATCCCCTGACTTCATCAGCTTTAACATATGCCGCTCTGACACCATGGAGCCCTGAATGCACCTGTTTCTGTTCACGTTTTATGCAAGTGGTTACTCTGTGATTACATCAGTGTTTTTCAGCCAAAAGAAATGTGTGTCCTCTTCAAAACAGCGGTTTCCTGTTTCAAAGCGCTTTGGCTTCATTTCAAAGAGTTTGTTGCAGAGACATTGCCCAACTCCTCGTTTGCTCCTGTCATAATTTAAACCTGTAATGACACCCCCCAACCACTGGAAAAGGAGGGGTTGCTAATGTGCCTTGAACGCTAGTTGCCACCCAACATTAAGCAGAAGAAGAAGACGGCATTGATCAGCCAATCATGTCGCAGGGTGAGAGGTAGGCGGAGCTTAAAGACGTTTTGAGCTGAATGTAAACACAGAGCTGAAACGACCGACAGCGATACTGAAGAAAACTCAAAACCTACCAGCTCAAAGCAGAGTCGTTAATCTGACACTGTGTCAACTCTGTATACTAGGGGTGAGCCCGACTAAGGATTTGCTTAGTCGAATCTGATTCATCAGATTTTGCCCATAGTCGACGAATAGTGGAATGTTTGTTGTTTTTCCTTATTGACCCAAAGTCTGCATGATGGTGACCGCATGACAATATTACACATAACCATTTACAATTAAGAGACTCGTAGCTTAAAGTAAAAGGGACAACAGAATATTATAAGTATAAAACTTAGATTTTTTAAATCTATATTGCAAAAACAACGAGGTGATGAAGAGAAAACTCAAATAAGGCCACCATCTGTTAAACATGGAACAACGCTCCACTATAGAGAAAGGAATCAGGAGATATTTAAACAGTGTTCACACAGCAGAGAGCAGCACTGCAGAGGGTAGTTTGTCCAACTTAAGACTAAACATTTGTATAATGTTCAAAATCAAACCTGAACCAGCTAAAGGGTTTTTAAATCTCTTAACAGGACCTTTTAAAACAGTCTTTCATCTCGTCTTTGTCTGCTTGAGTCTTTTCAAATTGTACGTGAGGAAAACCATTGTGTGTACGGGCAGAAGTGCGCTCCTTGCTTTGTTGACTGTAAATCCTGTCTTTGAGAATTTCCTCTCTGATGGTGTGGAGGTGGATGGGATGCTGTGGATTGTTTTTGAGGCTTCAGACAGTTTTGGGTATTCCTGCTCGTTCTTTTGGCCCCGTACAGTTTTTGTGTGGTCCGGTAATCCTTGATCTCACAGCCCTCTTCATGAAGCTGCTCCTCATCTTCATCACTAGTTTTTAGGATCAACTGAAGTTTTATTTCCTGACATTTTGAGCTGCCATGAACGTAGAAAGATTTAAAGACCAGCTGAGGTACGTCTGCTCCACAGGTCCCCACTAAATGGAAGAGTCCACCTTTAATTACCAGGGGAGATTTAATTACCACTTTAAGGAGATTTAACACTTCAAGAGCTGTTCTCAGAATTACATTAAATAAGTCTATATTTATGTCAAAATAGGATAAATGAGACACTATTTTTACGGGAAACAGGAAAATAATGTAAAATTAGACATTGAGCACCCCCATGGTTTGAATGGAATGATCCACTTTTCATATGAGTCAGACTGAAACATGGTGAAGCAGCGTTTAGTCATTATGCACCACATATCTGGAACACACTCCCTGAAAGCTGTAGGTCTGCTCCAACTCTCACCTCTTTTAAATCAAAGATTAAGACTTTTTTATTTGCCACTGCCTTCCTATCTTAGCTCATTTTAACCCAATTTAAATTAAAATTTTAATGTAATTTTTAATATATTTCTAATTTTCCTTTTCTTTTCTGTTTTATCATATTTGTCATTTTAATTGTGTTCTTTTATGCTTGTCTGAATGTCTCCAATGCTTTTAATGTTTTAATGTAAAGCACATTGAGTTGCCCTTGTGTATGAAATGCTCTATACAAATGAAGCTGCCTTGCCTTGCCTTGCCTAGCACTGTCAGAAATGATGGATTCAAGAAGCTAATCAGAAAACTAAATCCAGAAACGCACCTCTTTGCATTGGCTTTTAATACCTGTTGAGCGAGACATCCAACTTTTTATTTTGCTTTTATTTATTCTGGCTTTTTCTTGTACTATCTATTGTGTGTGTTTTTTTTAAATATCTACTCTTTTAAAGCTGGGGTTGGTAATCAGATTTAGATCCACTTTTTGTTATAGTGGTTAAAATGATCTTTATGTCCTGATGGCAATCAATACATAATGTGTTCTTAAAAAAGAAGGAAGAAAAGCTGCTATCTACAGCAGGAGTAAACCTGGGAAAACACCAACCAATCAGCCTTTTTTGGGTGCCAAAATTTTAAACCATTCAAATCCCGTCCTGCCGTTCTGCCCGTCTCCTGCGCGTACATTTCCCCGGCGTGTACTCTGAGTCCCCGTCTCCTGCCTCTGCTTCCCCTGACTCTATTTACTGCCCCTCTCACTCATCCTCGGGCCTGTCCCCTCTGACCCGATGAGGTGCTTTGCTCAGGACTGTAGTCCGGATCAGAGTCTAAAAAGCCTCTCTCCTCTCTCCAGCTCACACACTCTACACCTCTCCTGATGCCTTCACTGACTGTCAACACTGTAGGAATTAAGAGCATCTACACTGAACACGTTTAACAAACAGTAGAGCTGTTACAGTATTATATATGTGTTATAACTTTTCTCCTGATATCGTGTCACCAGTACAACTGGATAATGCTAGAATGACAGTTGTGAGTACTAACAGCAGCCATGTTTGTTTGTGTTTTTAACTTTCACTATGATAGTGTTTTGGTGACGACCGGTTTTGAATCAGTCACCATCATATGGTCGCAAGTCAGCGGCGCTCGTGCATGTGAGCGGGGGGGGCGTCGTTTTGGAGGAGCTCCAAGGGAGGAGGGGAGGGGTTAGACGGAGTCATGAGGAAAAGCTACATTCAAATTCATGCTAGTTTTCCGAGACTGCCAACCCCAGCTTTAAACTATTTTAACTATTTGTTTTTATTGATTGTGTTTCTAAGCTTGTACAGCACTTTGGTCAACTGCGGTTGTTTTAAATGTGCTATATAAATAAAGTCTGACTTGACTTGACTCGGGACCAAAAATCTGCCTTTAAAGCTGCTGTTGGTAGGAATGGTGTAAAAAAAACATTACTCTTTTTTCTGCTGGGCTTGGAGAAAAGGTCATAATCCCCATCTGTACTCATCGGTAAGTGGAGTAATTTGAGACTGTGAAATCTCTGCGTTTTCCAATGCCTTTGTGTCAAGCAATGTTCCAATCCTCTGTCCTGATTGCTTAAGGGGCAGCCCCTGCTACGTCCTGTGATTGGTTATGAGTCCGGCACTATCATGGCTGCACATGCTGATCTGTGTTGGGGCGTAGAGGAAATCTGGTTGGGAGGGGTAGTGTTGACATTCAAAGTCCCTCTCTCTGAACAGATGTTTACTCCGTGACTACCAACAGCAGCTTTAACTTTAAATGAAATTGAAATGAGAGACGATCTGAATCCTTCTACAGATCAGAGAGCGATTCTTTTCATATTCAAGGGAATTCTGGATTTGACAGCTGCGGTCAAAGCTAAAGGTTATCACAGTGCGAATGGATGAGGCCCAGAAGAAAATAAGAGATATTCAGAGATTCTTGACACGTCTCTGTTATCAAAGAGAGCGGCGTCTCCTGCAGGGTGAGGTGAAAACGCTGCTGTCTGACAGATAGATGGGGAAGTCTTGATTTTAAAGTTAACAATAGATATGTCACTTTTTCTTAAATTGCACATATCTTGATTAAAACTTTCAGAAGAGGTTACATAAACTCAAATCAATGATGAAAAACTTCACGTAAGGAAACATTTAAAATTCATGTATTCCACCTTACCTTCGCCTCGTTAGCTTCAGCATATTTGCAGGAGGGATTCGCTCCTTGGCTTATTGTATGAATTTATCTGAAACCTCCAGGCATGGCTTGCAATCACAGATTATAAAAAAGTGTGTATGTCAGCATCCACTGTCGGGGTGTAATGCACTTTGCAAACCATGTACCAATTACTTCCTCAACTGCTCAAGCGTTCAGAGACGAAAGCAGCAGATTGTTGAGCTTACAGTGATTCTGCAACTTAGACTTATTTACTCTGAGCTCACCTCACATTTTGATTGGCTTGTACCCAACACTTAGACAAATGCACTTTAAGAACATTGTGTCGACAGAGATTTAACTTTGGGGGATTTTATTGGATGAAACTGATATTTATGCAACATAAATCCCTTTGCAGGATGCAAGAGACGAGAATCAAGAGAAGCTGCTTGTCTCAGGAGTTAAAGGATACAGACAGCAGTAATTAATAAAGCTGAAATAATTCTTTCATTATAATATGTTAAAGGTGACATATCATGCAAAATGGACTTTTTAATGGTTCTCTACCTGAAATATGTTTCCCTGGCATGTCTACAAACCCCCCGAGAATGAAAAGAATCCATTCTGCCCCTGTTCTGATTTCTCCACCTTTCTGTAAATGTGTGCTGAAACGAGCCGTTTCAGACTTCAGTGTTTTTGTTACATCACAACAATATCCGGTCTGTAACAGAGTCAGAGCTCGGAGCTTGTTCAGCCCATAGACTGTATAAAATACAACTCAACCCCTCCTCTGTTTTTCATTCCCTGCACACATGTGTGCTAACAAGGAGCTTAGGAGGGAGGCATGCTAGTTGTAGGCTGTCTTAATAAACACAAAGGTCGGTTTTACTCCCCACGTCTGCAGATTTGAAGATCTAGTGGATGATTTTTATTTTTCATGGATAAGTGCTAGCGCTAGTTAGCATAGTCACATAGCTACATGTTCGTAGCTGTAGCTGTGTACCAAGACACACGTCTACATACTGACAAATAAAACAACAAGAAACACTAAATCTGTGACCAATCCTTCAGAAAGGTCCTGCTACAGGCGCCTCTCCGTCAGGATCAAATTCAGAGGGTTGAAGTAAAGCGATCTGTGAGCAGCCGTGTATATTCAGCCAACATGTAAACATTAGATCAACGTGCCGGAGAGCCGAGGCACATCCACTTCCTGAGGGGGCGTGGTCAGAGAGAAAACAGACTGTTCTGAGGAGGACTGAAGAAGAGGGCTTTTCAGGCATGTCTCTCTCTTACTCCCCTCTATCTGTCTTTCCAGACCCAACTCGGTCGAGGCATGATGGCTGTCTAACATGAGTCTGGTTCTGCCTGAGGTTTCTGCCTGTTAAAGGAAGTTTTTCCTCACCACTGTAACTAGTTAAATACTGCGATGTGCAATGCTCATGATGGATTAAGGTGGGGTCAGACTGAGTCTTACCCTGTCTTGAAGTTGGGTCATAATTTGACATAGAGTGGTCTAGACCTCCTATGTTTGTAAAAGCGTCTTGAGATAACGTTTGTTGTGATTTGGCGCTATACAAATAAAGATTGATTGATTGATTGATATGGCCGCGGAGATCATGAGCCTGCTCCACATGTTGATATTCAGCGTGTTTAACGTTTTGAACACCTCAATACGATCTGTAACTACTCAATACCGTCAGTTATATACATTGTGCCGTGAAGGAAAATTTGATTCAGGGGAAAAACCAAGCTGCAACCTCCGGTCTAAAAATACGAGTCCAATGCGGAATTGTTAAAAGCTGCAGTTCATCGAGGATCCGCTTGAGGCTGGCTCCGGGAGTACCAGAAACCACATACACATAAATGGGAAAAAGACGATCTTTGCAGCATTAATAAACATGTTTACAGCCTGGTTCAAAAGATGAGTGTAGTCTGGATAGCTCATTTCTTGATGTGCTCTCACTGTGAGGGGGGTGAATTTTTTTTCTAACGCAGCAATTTGGAAGATGTTGAGATCACAGCTGCCTGCGGGAACACTGTAGCTGTTGGCTAGGAGGCTCAAACTCCGCCTCTTTACGTCACACTGGCTCAACAGCAGCAATATGGCTGCCGCCGACGATTGGCCTTCAGAAACAGATGGGTGACGACAAGGATACTATGTCCATATTTTATACAGTCTATTGGTGAAACGCATTTGGCATTGTTTTTCACATGGAAAACGTCTACGTTTTTTAAAAATTTTTAATCGATAATTGATTGTTAACATTTCCAAAGATCGATCGCGGAAAATACTTGAAGTGTACATCCCTCGTGCAAATAAATAACCATAAAACTAGAAAAACCCTTGTGTTTGGATCTGTAGTTTCACTCTCACATGTATCACAAATGAGGAAGAAGGCCTATTAAAATGCTTCCTCTGGTTCAGGTGGGATTCTGCGGCTCTGCAAACAAACTGACGGATGGATAATTGGATAAAAGTCATGTTTCTGTCCAGCGCTCCAGTTTGTTCCTGAGAATCTTATTAACTACCTACAGCTAGCTCAAAATGCTTCTTTCTTGTTAAAAGGCAAACACTTAGAGGAGTCAAGGTCCAGCTTTTGAAACCAACATCATGCAAGAGTGTTTATAATGAGACTGAGGGCTGGCATTTTAATATTGACTGACTGCACTTCTATCGAATGATGCTGCTTTTAAAAGGAGGCCAGTTTTTCATGCAGCGCTCGGGGATAAGGAGAAGGCCGGCGCACCGAAGCTCTAATCAATTCAGTCAATACTTGTGGTTTCCAAAATATCCAACCTTTGTATCAAAGCGTGCCAAATGATTAAAAAAACAGAAGTAGGGAAAGCACACAGCTCATTAAGTCCAGACTTTTTATGTAAATGAACCAATAAAAAGTCGATTGTGTGTTATTGTGTGAATATGTAACAAGAATCCTCCTTTCTCTCAAACAGCAAGTTCCCAGTAATCTGCACCGACCAATAAAGCGCAGAGCTCTCACCTTCTCTCATCTTGAAAGAAATGAGACAGAATTCATTCCATGCAGCTGTCCTGAATTTCAGTTTTTTCATTAATCCTTAAAGCAGAGATATTGGCATGAATAGGCACAACTCTCCTCCATGTTCGTTCAGATCAACACTCTCAAACACTCAGAATGGAAAAAGCTTAGAAACAAATTTCAGCTTATTGCACTGTTTATCTTCCTCCAAGGCAGGAGGAGCAGAAACTAGCTTAACTTTCATGTGAGATAAAAAAAATAAAGCAAGCTGAATGCCTCTGAAAAAGGAAATGATGAATGGCTTTCTTCTTCGTTTGTGTTAGCAAAGGTTCCCTGTTCTTCAGCTCAACACTTCTGATTAGGCTATTTTGCAGGAGTTTGTCTGCATTTTCCTGCACTCTTTGAGTCTAAAAATCTCTTTCAATGCTGCTATAACAAGAAGGAATAAACATGCATTCACTAAAGTAACTGACCCAGAGCTCATGTGGTGTCAGGATGATCCAACAAATGAATTCCAAGTTGCAGAAATGAAGGCAAACATTCCCTCAAGTTGGAACAATACCTCGGAAAGTTGGAGTAAATCATGGCACAGGCGCTGAAATCATGACGTCAGGCCATGCCAAATGAAAGCTTATGTTGTTACTGGTGAGAAGCTTTTTCAACATCAATAGGCGTTTTTGATGCCAACAACTTGACAAATGGAGAATCACACTCATCATGCATCACAGGAGCGTCTTTTCCTCAAAGGCCACCGATCCAGTCCCATCTTACAGACAGGACTCAGTCTGATCTCATCTTAATCCACCATGAGCAGAGCACTTTGCAGCATTTAGCAAGTTACAGTGGCAAGGACAAACTTCCTTTAACAGGCAGAAACCTCCAGCAGGACCAGACTCATGTTAGACACACATCTGCTGAGACCGTGTTGGAGAGAGGGATAGAGGGAGATGAACAGAGAGAGAGATGATAGTGGTAAGACCGATAGTAGTTTCGTTAGTAGTACTGTCTTTCCAGACCCAACTCAGTCGAGGCATGATGGCTGTCTAACATGAGTCTGGTTCTGCCTGAGGTTTCTGCCTGTTAAAAGGAAGTTTTTCCTCACCACTGTAACTAGCTAAATACTGCGATGTGCAATGCTCATGGTGGATTAAGGTGGGGTCAGACTGAGTCTTACCCTGTCTTGAAGTTGGGTCATAACTTGACATAGAGTGGTCTAGACCTCCTATGTTTGTAAAAGCGTCCTGAGATAACGTTTGTTGTGATTTGGCGCTATACAAATAAAGATTGATTGATTGATAGTAGTTGTAGCCCTTAGCAAGCTGCGGCAGAGATCCAGAGGAACCTACGAGACAAGGGCGCTCAGGGACTCCTACAGTGGCAAGGACAAACTTCCTTTAACAGGTGGAAACCTCAAGCAGAACCACACTCATGTTAGACAACCGTCTGCCTCCACCAGGTTTGGGTTGTAAGGAGGGCTAGAAGGAGATAATATTTCATTTTAGGTGAAGGTTTTATGAGCATACCGCATCAAGTGAGGACATTGAGATTTGCTGTATGGGTGACGCCATCGTTCATTAATGCATATAAAATATGTAATAAATATATATGTAATATATATTATATGTAATGAATATATATGTAATGTATATAATATGTAATGAATATATATGTAATGTATGTGTATGAATCTTATGTCTAATCTTTGTCCATGCCAATAAAGCAAATTGAATTGAAGTGAATTGATAAAGAGAGCAATGATTATTGTGGGATGGATAGGGGTAGGCTGCATGCTGGTGCAGTGGGTAGCGCTGTTGCCTCACAGCTAGAAGGTTCCTGGTTCAAATCCCCTTTCTGTGTGGACTTTGCATGTTCTCCCCGTGCATACATACGGGTACTCCGGCTTCCTCCCACAGTCCAAAAACATGCTCACCAGGTTGATTGTTCACTCTAAATTGCCCGTAGGTGTGAGTGTGCTTGTGAATGGTTGTCTGTCTCTCTGTGTTAGCCCTGTGATAGGTTGGCGACCTGTCCAGGGTGTACCCTGCCTTCCGCCCAAAGCCAGCTGGGATAGGCCTCCAGCCCCCCGTGACCCCTAACGGGATGAGCGGTTAAGATAATGGATGGATGGTTGGATAGAGGTAGTTGAAGCAGCTGGTGTCTGGCCGTCTACGGCAGAGATCCAGAGGAACCTACGAGACAAGGGAGCTCAGGGACTCCAGAAAGGTCTATGGTTACTAACTTTAATGGGACAGGAAGAGTTAAAATAAGTGATAGGGGAGAGGGGTGAGATCAGTTCACTTGGCAGTCTAAGCCTAAAGCAGCATAACTAAGAGCTGATCCAGCTCTAACTATAAGCTTTATCAAAAAGGAAAGTTTGAAGCCTACTCTTAAAAGTAGAGAGGGTGTCTGCCTCCCGGACCCTGACTGGTAGGTGATTCCAAAGGAGAGGTGCCTGATAACTGAAGGCTCAACCTCCCATACTACTTTTAGAGACTTTAGGTACGATGAGCAGGCCTGCATGTTGGGAGTGTAGCGTTCTAGAGGGGTAATAGGGCACTATGAGATCTCTAAGATGTGAAAGTGTCTGAACGTTGAGAGCTTTGTAGGTCATCCATCAGTGCGCAGCGCACAGACATACTTTATGTGGAGAATATTTGACATGTTGTTCATTAAGAATCAACATGTCAACATGCTCTGGTTGAAGTCGAGACCTCAGTCTGTAAACAATACTGCAGCCAAACAAAAACCCTCCCAGCTGGCTCAGATTTTGCAGTCACGCAGAGACAGTGATGTTCAAACCTATGCCTCCATATAACAAGTAACCCTGCTAGGCTTGTTAATGGTTGTTTCATTTGTAACAGCAGTTGAAAACAGCAAGAGTCCTTCAGCATGCCTCCTTGTTTAGTTATTTAAAATGGTAAAGTTTCTGAAAGTGCTGTCTTCCCACTCCAACCTCCCTGTTGTTATACTGTATAAATCAAAACTTAGAAGTGTTGGCCTTAAAATGTTTTTTTGGTTAAAGCTGGGGTTGGTAGTCAGATTTAGATACACTTTTTGTCATACTGGTTAAAATTATCTTTATGTCCTGATGGCAATCATTACATGATGTGTTCCTAAAAAAGAGTGAAAAAAACCTGCAAAGTCTGAAACGGCTGGTTTCAGCACACATTTACAGAAAGGTAGAGAAATCAGAACAGGGGATGGATTCTTTTCATTCTCGGGGGGTTTGTAGACATGCCAGGGACACATATTTCAGGTAGAGAACCATTAAAAAGTCGATTTTGCATGATATGTCACCTTTAAGTTACACTTCAAATGAATGATAAGTCATCTCACCAAAAAAGAATCAGTTGGCTCAAATGTAAGATTTCTAGTTAGCCTCAAAACTCAAAAATCTAGTGCAGACAGTTGCCTTGAAATGTTGAGTTTTCACAGCTTTTTTTTTGTTTTGACAGTGTAGTAGTGTGGGCAGGGGCGCCACCAGGGATTTTGGGCCCCATGAAAAAATATCACATTGGGCCCTATCACGAAAGGCCACAAGAACCCTGTGCAACTGCTGTACCCACATCTCCAGGATACAATCTACCCAGACGTGACATTAAAACAGACTTAATCACTCAATGCTTCAACCTGCCCAGCATCCAAAACAGACTATAGGCTGTAGCTTATGTAGCTTAGCTATAGCTTTGTTTTTATAGGCTTTTGTAATAGTACAGATGGAGAGAGAAAAAAGAGATTCCCACAGACCCCCTTCAATGATGCTAATTGACATGCTACATTGCTCACCTTCTTGTTCATTGGGTTGGGGGAGCTGTGGGGAGACAGTGCACCTGCTGACGTATCAGCTGCTGAGTCTGGTAGGGAGGCTGGGAAAACCCATTTAGTATAATTAGCTACAACGTAGTTCATCTCATTGTGGACTTCAACTAGGTTGATTTGAACCACTCAAAGACTAGACCAACCTTTCCTGGAGAAAAACTGGGTGACATACTGTCGCCCTTTCTTCTCTCTCCTTCCCTCCTTTTCTGGGACCCAGACTTTGTCTTTCCAGACAATTTAGCTGCCTTTAGCGCACTCTGTAACTTCTGTCTGACTGTGTGGCACAGATGATTAGCGCGACTCAGGCTGGGCTGTACCATTTCATGCCGATACATCCATTCATCCTAACTTTTCCCCCCTTTTTTGGCGCCACTGAGTGTGGTCCTACATTAAAAGATACTACTAGTTGGGCTAGCTACTGTTTCTACACAAATGAGGGTGACATTGTTTAACAAGTCTTAGAAGCTTCTAAGCAACATAAATCATATTTGTAATATCCATGTTGCTCCACTTTGTAACTAAAAAAGTTTATGAACTCACCAAGCTTTTATTTGCTTATGCATTTGTTTACCTGATAGGGGTACCATGGAAATGCATCTTCAGGAATATCAGTATGAAAACATTCTGGAGTAAGCCAATATGCAAATTCAACTCCACAGGTCCTACAGGTTACAAAAACAACAAAATCATGTGTGCCAAAGAGATGAATGGCTCCCAAACTCTGGAGAAGGGACCAGTGTGGAGCTTGTGAATGCAGAAACAAAGCAATATTTGAGGACTTATGAGGTCAGAGAAGTCATCATGACGCACCAGAAAACAAACATTTGAATGCATGAAGAAGAAAAGGCTGCTTTATTATCTTCAGCTCATTAATATTTGAAGGGTGACTTTGTAACCTGCAGGAGCAGACATGCATGCAGCATGTTAATAGGCTTTGTTATCTCTGGAAATAGGCATTAACTGAGCGGACTCCTTCTGCTCTGAACACATAAAAGGAGCAATTCAACGACTTTATGTGACCCTTAGAGGATGTGTTCACGGTGTATTTGTACCATCATTCCTTTCAATGAGACCACCGTGTGCATAATGAGGGTTCAAGTGCAGATACCCACAGCGTGGCTCAGGTTTCTCTGCATTATAAACAGTGACGCGTGGGTGAGTATGTAGCTCTTTTGTTGGCCGCTGGAGCTGATTAAAGTGCGAGTGTGTGTTTGAAGTGTGATGAGACGCTGAAGCGGTGTCTGAGGCTACACACCTCTGCGAGCACTGTTTCCAGTCTGAACTCTGTGTAACCTACAACAAGCTTACAGGAAATTATTGGGGTCCAGATCAAAGAGCTGGACATAGAGCTCGGCCAGGCAACGTCATCCTTTGAGTCATGCACTGAAGTTGAAAAGTGTCTCTTCATATCCAGAGGTGGATGAAGTAGACAGCTTCATCACTTAAGTATAGATCCTCCTGGTCAAATAGCAATCCAATAAAAGTGAATGTTGCTCACTTGTGGGTTTATTAATAGAAAGTTTACTATAAATCCATATAAAGAAATTTGACCCCGATCCCTCCATTGTTTACTTGAACTCTCCCTGTCCCATTAAAGTTACTAACCATAGACCTTCCTGGAGTCCCTGAGCTCTCTTGTCAGTTATCAGGCACTCCTCCTTTGGAATCATCTAACAGTCAGGGTCTGGAGGGCAGACACACTCTCTCCTTTCAAGAGTGGGTTGACTCTATAAAGCTTATAGTTAGAGCTGCCTCAGGCTTGGACCAGCTCTTAGTTATGCTGCTATAGGCTTAGACTTGCTTTTAGTAGTTTCTCTTTTACTCTTTTATTCAGCTGTCCCTCATGAATTGCGAGTTTTTATGATGTAAAGCACTTTGTTACGTTTGTTTTGATAAGCGCTAAATAAACAAACATTATTATCATTATTATTATATAATAATATGATGATGATAAGTATATAAATATATATATATATATACATGTTAGGGGTGAGTATTGCCAAGAACCTCACAATAAGATACGCATCACGACACTTGGGTCACGATACGATAGTATCAGCATATATCACAATATCACAATATTGTGATATTAAAATAGGGATGGTGTAAATGTAAATCACACAATATTACTCAAAATTGAAAGGACAAATTAAGTCAAAACTATTTGATTGAAAACAACTTTTTTGATTGAAAAACTTAATTGTTTTTGGAATACTGAAGTTGTATTTTAGTTGCAACTCGGCTAAAATGTACATTTTTACTACTACAAAAATACAGATATTAAGAGTTGAATTATCAATATCATATTGGAGGTCAAAGTATTGCGATATATTGCTGTATCAATATTTTTTCACACCTCTAATATATATATACATAGAAGCATAACTAAGAGCTGGTCCAAGCCTGATCCAGCTCTAACTATAAGCTTTATCAAAAAGGAAAGTTTGAAGCCTACTCTTAAAAGTAGAGAGGGTGTCTGCCTCCCGGACCCTGACTAGTAGATCATTCCAAAGGAGGGGGGCCTGATAACTGAAGGCTCGACCTCCCATACTACTTTTAGAGACTTTAGGTAGGACGAGCAGGCCTGCATGTTGGGAGTGTAGTGTTCTAGAGGGGTTATATATACATATATATATATATATGATGCAGCCTAAAAGCCAGAACAACAAGGCAAAGGTGTAGCTTCTTTCCAGAAGCTGTGAGACTTGTGAACTCTCTTTAGGTTTGTTCTCTGCACTTTACCGCTCTGACTGCATGCACACTTTACTGCACTTTCTCGCTGGTTTTAATCTACATGTTCATATTTACTTACTGTAGCCTTGATGTTATAATAATAATAATAATAATACATTTTATTTATAAAAGCGCTTTAAAAGATTCTCCAAGCGCTTTACAGGAAAATAAAATTTATACAATAGAAAAGCAAAGGAAAAACAGTGCAAAAAAAAGCAAAGAAAAGCAAGGCAGCAAAATAAAACAAAACAAGAAAAAAAATCAATCAATTATAGTTTAAAAGCCTTTGTAAATAGGTGTGTTTTGAGTCCGGATTTGAATTTGGTGAGTGAGGGAGAGAATCTGAGGTGTTGGGGGAGAGAGTTCCAGAGGGTTGGGGCAGCGACAGAGAAGGCCCTGTCCCCCCAGGTTCGGTGCTTGGGTTTGGTGAGAGGGGTGAGGAGGTTGGCGTTGGTGGAGCGGAGGTTATGTATTCATTTCTTTATTTGTAGAGTCTACTTTTAGCTTGTTATCTATTCTGTATGCTGCATGTTTTTAAATGTGACTGAATGACAATAAAATGAACCTTCAACCTTGAACCTTGATGTAAAATGGTCCCTGAACTGCTCATTCCCTCCCCTTGGTGAACATGCTGCTTTAATAGAAATAATTTCACACACTAAGACTTAAAGACGGCTTTTACTGCAATGCTGAGATCGATTTAAGATCAGCATTGCAAGCTCTTTTGTTCTTTGTAAAACTGACCATGAAGGAGAAGTATACAGAGAGCTGATCCTTTCATATCATGGCTCAGGATAGATTAAGGGCAGCGTCAGCAGAGTCTGAACTAATGTGTACCTCAGTATGATTCATGGCCGGTGTGCTCCTGTATCAACAGACACAAAACAATGGTGGAGATGGAGGACAAATTAGAGAGGAAATAAAAGATTTCAGTCCATTCTGATGAAGGAACCTTATCTCACTCTGACTCATCCTCACAAAGAAAAGCCATTTGCATGGTTGCTGGATGAGTAATTGAAGGACATACTTGAGTGGTTATTTCACCCGCAGAGACGTAAAGTAATTACCCGTGAGTAAGGAAGCTGTGCAGCGAGAATGTTTTAGGCGGGTGGTTAGCAGTGCCGCCTCGCAGAGAGGAGGCCTTCGTGGCTCCAAGGAGGGACAAATCAGACCAATTAACACATTCAGAAGAAAAACATGATGCACCTTTAAACACACCAGCAGGATTTCAGAGGAAGGAGAACGTGATCACTCAAAACTTGTGAGAGTGGAGTTCCTGCAGAAAAGGGACCGACGTGGTGTTGCCTTTTTAAGCTTGAAAAAGGCAGACAATCACAGTTTCTCCCTATTTTTTTATTTTCCAAACAACAACAAAAGAAGTGTTGCAGCAGTGCTTCTGTCCTTCTCACAATTCCCAGAATCCCCAGGCATAAATATTCTGGCACTTCTGGCATCAGTCAGGACTTCTTACTACAGAGACACACAACAACAACAACAACAACATGGCCACAGTGATGATGCACTTCTTTCCAAACAAGGCACAATGCCACAGTCTCATCATTTTATGGTTATCTTTTGCAGCGTCAGACCTCGAACAAACCACAATCCAAAGTTTGAACAAAGCAAAGTTTGTTGCAGCTTAAAGGCAGCGGTATGACCAATTTATTTCAACATCTCAATCAGAGGCGTACAGCTGAGTGGAAGAAATGTGTCTCACCATATGATGCATGAGACCACTACAGGACATGAACACCTGCGAAAAAGCAGCCAATGTTAGCCAGAATCATTTCCCCATTGTGCCGCGTATGACAAGAAAAGGACACGTGGGAAGCTGTTACTGATGTATCAGTTAAGATATGGGTGTATCCACATGCTTAAAACTATCAAACCCAGGTATGTGCTCCTCAGCCTCAAGTGTTTGCAGAAGTTGCCCTGCCTCATCTGTACGACTGTACACATGAAAGGATCAAACGATGCAGCCTTACATGACTTTCACATTGCATTTTATCTCTTCCTGCAAACAGCTAACTTCCCTGATGTACACAAAGGTGGACTAACAACTTGTTGTGAGTCATTTCTTTTTTTTTAAGAAGGAAAATAAAAACATTTCAGTCAAAAAAAACAAAAAAAGAGACATTTATTTTTCAGCCATATCGCCCAGCTCTACTCCTACATTCACTCAGTACAGCTCTCTGCCCATGTTATTAATGATAACAGTAGGTAGACTTAGAAGAAGTCCTAAAGAGTCCACATCTGTCAACAGAACTGCCAATCATCACGTCACATCCTCTACCTTAAAAGCTGGGGTTGGTAATCAGATTTAGATCCACTTTTTGTTATACTGGTTAAAATGATCTTTATGTCCTGATGGTAATAAATACATAATGTGTTCTTAAAAAAGAGCGAAGAAAGCTGCTATCTACAGCCGGAGTAAACCTGGGAAAACACCAACCAATCAGCCTTTTTTGGGTGCCAAAATTTTAAACCATTCAAATCCCGTCCTGCAGTTCTGCCCGCCTCCTGCGCGTACATTTCTCCGGCGTTCCTCTGCTTCCCCTGACTCTACTGACTGCCCCTCTCGCTCCACCTCGGGCCTGTCCCCTCTGACCCGATGAGGTGCTTTGCTCAGGACTGTAGTCCGGATCAGAGTCTAAAAAGCTCTCACCACGGGGGGCTCTGACAAGCAGAAGAATGAATGACATTTAGTAAGTCCTACAGAAAATGTAGATGTATTGTAGCGTCCGTCCGGACGCTGTAGGGATGACGAGCCGATTCGTGAACATGTTGAGTTTTAATAACCGGTCACTGTCGGCCGTGATCACGCCAACCAACAAAACAACAATCAATGTTTGAATGAATGAAGAACTTCTCCTCTTGTCTCTCCTCTCTCCCACTCACACACTCTACACCTCTCCTGATGCCTTCACTGACTGTCAACACTGTAGGAATTAAGAGCATCTACACTGAACACGTTTAACAAACAGTAGAGCTGTTACAGTATTATATATGTGTTATAACTTTTCTCCTGATATCGTGTCACCAGTACAACTGGATAATGCTAGCATGACAGTTGTGAGTGCTAACAGCAGCCATGTTTGTTTGTGTTTTTAACTTTCACTATGAGAATGTTTTGGTGAGGACCAGTTTTGAATCAGTCACGATCATATGGTCGCAACTCAGCGGCGCTCGTGCATGTGAGCGGGGGCGGCGGCGTTTTGGAGGAGCTCTGAGGGAGGAGGGGAGGGGTTAGACGGAGTCATGAGGAAATGCTAGATTCAAATTCATGCTAGTTTTCCGAGACTACCAACCCTAGCTTTAAAATAAAACAACTAATTGAAACTTCACTCCTCCCAAAAATGAACACTTGTCAGCACGATAAAAACTAAATAATGTGAGTGACTCATACTTCAATTTTCTAGTTTATTTTATTTATAAAAAATGTTTTTAAGTATGTCATCTTATTTTCTTTAAATGGTTTAATATTTTAGTGTTTTATTATCTTAGAAATGTATTTTCCTATGTTGAGTTTTAACATCTTTGTTTCCTCCAGTGTTTCCTCATTAAAATATCATGACAGCGTTTCCTCAGTTCCTTCAGCAACTTCTTTTTTATTTTTCATTCATTTATTTATTTTATTTATATTGTTATTATTATTATTATTATTATTATTATTATTATTATTGTTGCATATATTTTGTTCTTAACCTTAGGATTGTGGGGCGGGTTTGGGGTCAGGGCTGGGGTTGGGATTAGGATGGGAGGGTCTTTTTATTTTTACATATACATATTTTTTTATTTATTCTATTCTAAGTTGTTTTTATGTACAGCACTTTGTGTTACAGTGTCATTTTATGAAAAGTGCTTCATAAATAAAGTTGATTAATTGATTGACTGATATGTGCCATCTATTATAATGTCAGTGGCAGGCTTTTTTCTTACCTTCACTGCAGCCAGCCACCAGGGGGAGCGCTACCAGTTTTGGTTTCACTTAAGGTAGCTGTTGCACCGTTCATATATATATATATTTTATTTTTTCAGTGATCTGTGCATGGACTGCTTCGTTGTCATGCTCTGCATCTCTTTTGTTTGGTATGCAACATGTGCATCCATCCTTGTTTCTGTCTTTTGTCTGTCTGTATTTGCTCTCTTGGTGTGGAGTGAATTCCTCATGGGGCGATAGAGGTCATTAAGAGGAATTTATTCATTTTTTTTATTTGATTTAATTTCTTTGATTCAGGACTTTTGTTGTGACAGTCAGTGTTTTTGTCCTGGGAGACCACAGCCATCCTCCCTGGGCGTGCCAAAGGTTATGTCAGATCACTGTCAGACTCAGTTCTTTGTAAAAAAAAAAAAAAAAAACCTTTGGAGACATTAAAATTCTGTGATTTATTTTTTTCATTCGTAATACACATTTTGTGTCAAACAGAATTGAAATATCACAAGTACTTTGAGTTTGAGCTACCATTTGCACAGATGAAATGTTCAAACCAAGCCAGAAACCTTGGTGTAGTCATAGACTCAGACCTTAATTTCAGCAGCCACATTAAGACAGTTACAAAGTCAGCCTACTATCACCTTAAGAATATATCAAGGATTAAAGGACTTATGTCTCAGCAGGATGCAGAAAAAACTCGTCCATGCATTTATCTTTAGCAGACTAGACTACTGTAACAGGGTCTTTACAGGACTCCCTAAAGAGTCCATCAGACGACTGCAGCTCATACAGAATGCTGCTGCTCGAGTCCTAACAAGGACCAAGAAAGTAGACCACATCACTCCAGTTCTTAGATCCCTACACTGGCTTCCTGTCTGTCAGAGAATAGACTTTAAAATCCTGCTGATGGTTTATAAAGCACTGAATGGTTTAAAAATCTTCAAATCTGCAGACGTGGGGAGTAAAACCGACCTTTGTGTTTATTAAGACAGCCTACAACTAGCATGCCTCCCTCCTAAGCTCCTTGTTAGCACACATTTGTGCAGGTAATGAAAAACGGAGGAGGGGTTGAGTTGTATTTTATACAGTCTATGGGCTGA
The DNA here is from genome assembly GCF_009762535.1 of Notolabrus celidotus. Taxonomy (NCBI): domain Eukaryota; kingdom Metazoa; phylum Chordata; class Actinopteri; order Labriformes; family Labridae; genus Notolabrus; species Notolabrus celidotus. The sequence goes on from NC_048280.1 coordinate 4,444,182, forward strand.
ACAAGCTCCTAGCTCTGACTTCGTTACAGACCGGATATTGTTGTTACGTAACAAAAACACAGAAAACTGAAACGGCTCGTTTCACACACATTTACAGAAAGGTGTAGAAATCAGATCAGGGAAAGAATGGATTCTCTTCATTCTCAGGGGGTTTGTAGACATGCCAGGGAAACATATTTCAGGTAGAGAACCATTAAAAAGTCAATTTTGCATGATATGTCACCTTTAAAGATGCTGAGGAACTTTTGTTTTTTATCAATTCTGGCGCCCCCTTGTGGACAAAGTGATACCTCTTATCTCTTGTCCTAAACATGCAAAAGTAGTGTTTTCAACAAAAGCCTCATCCTGTTGTGTTCAACAGTCAACTTTATCAGGGAATGTGATTATTTTCCATGAAAACAGTCAAAAAAGGCTGTTTCTGAAGCAAGATGTCCATCATCTGGTCTGAAACCTACCCCCTCAGGGCGGTTTCAGGCATTAAAAATGACAACAGAGAAGGTGTCAGTGTTGCTGCTGATGGACTTGTTTGCTATTGAAGGTTATAAAGAGGCATCAGTATCATTTTCAGTCTGTTTCTCAGCCAGTTCAAAACTCCTCACAGGACCTTTAAAAACTGCTTTGAAATGCAAAATAATGTGATTTTGAACATGCGATTAAAAATGTGATTAATTAGGATTCATTAACAAGATTCTGTGATTAATCCTGATGAAAACATGAATGGTTCCACAGCCCTACTTATGAGCGATATATAATGGAGGTCAACTTCAGGTGAGGCATGCACATTATTATCACGGCATCCTCTTCCAAACTACTTAAATTATCATTATGGGATCTCTTAAACAAAAATTATCTACATCTGGAAGTGATGTGCCTGTGAGCGAAGTCTTAAAGATGAAATGTGTTGTGGAAGTTTGTTTGGCGACAATCCAATAACTTTGGCAAAAACAGTTTAGTCAGAAGTGGCCCGTAAGTTGTAATCTTTTAAAAGGAAAAAACGAGCCTCAGGAGGCGCATTTTGCCACCCAGTATTCTCTGTTATCCAGTCTCAGAGGAGACAATAACAGGTGCCTGACAGAGCCTCGAAACACAAGCCCCAAAAAAAGGGATCAAGAGTCCTGTGTTCCATCAGTTTAATATCCCCAACATCAGCCCCGGCCAAGCAGACAGCACTCGACTGCCAAGAAAAACATATGGGATTCAGCTGAAGGGCTCCAGTTTTTCAAAAACAGTCTCTTTCAGTCTAAACTTCTTAAGGAGGTCGGTTTGAACGTGCTTTCGTTTAAAAAAAAAAAAAAAAAAAGCTGAGGTACTGCAGCGATGAAAAAGGTCTGAATTCAGCCAGGACACTGCCACCTTTCACCCTCGGTGTTGTTCAAAGGTGTGTTTGCTTTCAAAAATGTGAGCAAACCTTCGTCATCATTACCTGCCATTTTCATCCAGCGGCCTTTAAAAAGACTTCAGGGGGAGAAAATACACACGGTCGCTTCTTGTGATTTGCAGTGGGGGGGGGACAGGGGGGGGGGACGCTGAGAGTCTTCAATCCTTTAAAGGGAGTATTTTTGAGAATGCTGGAATAAACAAAAACCTGCAAAAATATTTCAGACGTGTACTTGAGAAATTAACATAATAAATCCTCTTATTCACATCTTCTGGAGTGTGACTGTGTCAGGAGATCACTAGCTTAAGCAGATTTGTCCCCTTCTAAAATCTTTGTGAAGGGACAAATGATTTTAAGTTGACAGACAAAGGAGAGGCTTGTAAAGCTCTGTAAAACATACAGAAACAATATGAGAGTTTATTTCACGTCTCCTTTTTGTGCTGCTCCACCAAACAGAGCAAACATTTGCAGACGGCTTTGAGGAGTCCACGCAGACTTTAAATAAAACCTCGCCCCGCTGAATGCTTTCAATGTCTGTCTGAAACGACAACAGAAAATGTGGGCTCCTCTTAAGTTTATGTAGGTCATGATTAAAAATGTTTAAACACATAAATATCAATAAAAGCAGCACACACTGAGCTGAACCCTGGGCTGCTGGGGAGAAATAGCTTGGCTGTGCATGTCTCTACCCCTCCTGCACCTCAAACCGTATACCCAAACAGCTCTGGGGTCAAGCCTCTGCAACAAGCCTTGGCTGAGTCAACAAGGAACATTAAGAACTATTAGTGAATAAAACTCTTGTGCCCGGCTGCAGTTTGCTGCAAAGAGGAACTGGCTCACTCTCTTTTTCTAATCAAATAGGATATTTTCTTTGCTTTTCTTTCCTCCAGCAGATATGTCAGGAGCCGTGCATGTACAGAATGCACTTTTATGTCGCGGGGGCCAAGAGTTTAGGCCGCTGAGCAGCTCAACACGGAACTCAACACGTAGCTCGAGGCCAAACAGCAGCATGTCGCTCCTCTTGGGTCTCAGAGTTGTGAATGTGTCCTACAAGGCGTAACCTTGTCTTTCCTTAAAGGAGGAGAACCCTGCAGACCCCTTAGCTTCTCTGAATCTGTTATCTTCATGTCAGTGCTGAATACTTGATTCTGATTGGTCAGTGCTCCATACTCATGGTCCATCTGTCTTTGCTATGGGTATTGGTATGGCTCTAATCAGAGGCTCCTTAACCAAATTCCACCATATCCGTGTCTGTTCAGTCTCTGCTCCGTCACGGCACCAGATCTGAACGGTTTCTATTCTAGTCAATGTGTTAACTTCCACTGGATCCACTCTGTTGCGTTCCCTGATCAGGTCGGAGCCCCATAAGACTTCTATTTTTGTCAGATGCCCGAGAACAACGCATCAATCTCAACAGAGCAGATGGAGCGGGACAGGAAGTCAGGTTTCACCAAAACAAAATGAAAACATCCGGTTAATTTTCAGAATCAAACACTCTGTGTTATCACCAGATCATGTTTCACTTAACGACAACAACAAACCGTCATGATGAGCGGAGCCAGGCCTGGAGTCAACAGGTCAGAGGTTTTCAGAGGACCAGAAAGACGACGTTGAGAAGAGAGACTAAGGCTGTTTCCGAAATCGCCTACTATACTAGCAGTACGTACTGATATGTCCAAAATTCAGTATGTAGTAAGTAGTATGTGAACAAGAGCAAAATCTGCAGTAAGCCAAAACTCCCCGGATGTCTACTGATACGGGAAAATATCTCAGTGTGCATCGGACCAGTCTGCCTCGCGTACTGTTTCCCATAATGCACAGCGCTTGTTCTGCTTTTTCTTTTTCCTCATTTTTTGACGGGATGAAATCCGTTTTGGGGTGCTGTGAACGTTATCAAATTACATATAAACCACTTCCTAACTTTTTAAATCATAAATGGATGCTAAATAAGCATTTTATTTATCGGCTTCGCCGTTGTTTACTTCCGCTTTCCAAAACCGGAAATCCAGCAAAGTCTGGCTCAGCATGCTGCATGACAGATCGGACAGAACAGTCATACTACATACTAAATTCAAACGCAGTATGTAGTAGGAAAGTAGTAGACTATGTAAGTGAGCTCTGATCCTAAGTCTGGAAATGTCCATACCCCAATTTGAGAGACAGCGCCCTCTGGTGGCGAGATATAACGCGTGTGACAACCAACCCCTTTCTCCCCTACTGCATGTTGGTTTCTCTGTTATCTTGCCACCTAGTGTCACAACTCTGTTTTTGTTTTGTACAGACAAATGAAGCTCTTGTAAAACAATTTTTAACACAAAAGTGAAAAGCTACAAATGACACATATTTTGTATCAATTTAAAGGTGAAGACATGCCTTTTTTTTTTTTTTTTTTTTAGGTATTAATACGGTTTAAGGTCTGCCGAATCACAATCAGAATCAAATTTGAAATATTTTATATATCCCAAGAGGGGAAATTCAGTTTTGCCAGTGTGATCTTATTAACAGTGTGTCAATATCAAAAATATTCATAGAAATAAGGAATGAAATAAGATATAAATATGAATAAAATAAAAAGGAAAAAGAAATAAGAAAATCAGAAAATAAAAAAATAATTGATAAATTAAAAAAATATATATTAAAAAATAATAATAATAATAAAACAAACATTTTTTTTTTTAAATAAAATAAAATAAATACAGAAGCACAGAATAGCTAGAATTATCTATGTACAAAAGCACTGGGAATGAAAGTGATATATACTATTCTATTCAAGTCCAGGCCTATCTGTGAACTGCAGCAGCATTTTTAAATTCTACTGGGATCCTGAGGGTAAAAATGTCCTCCAACAGGCTCTGAAAGGATACTCTAACTGATGCATTACCCATCAGACCCACAGAGTGTTTACACTTATGAGTCTCACACACCGCAGACACAGCAGTGCCTCACCCTGTTGGCTGGCAGAGTCAATTATGCAACCTGACACACATTAAGAGGTGGCCAAGATTTACAGAGGCGGCAGAAGTAAAGGTTAATGTCAGCAGTCAGACGTGGAGTCAGTGCTGCTCTCAGGTCAGATCTGCTGTCTTTGATGATCCCTGTCTTTATCTGTCACTGGATCGTGGCCTGCGTGCTTGGAAAGACTCCTTCCTGGCCCTGCAGGGTAAGGGGAGGTTTTTTGTTCCAGCTGTCCGGCTTCGTAGAAACAAATGAGGCAGACTGATGCGGCATTTCATGGCTGCGTTCAGGCGGCTTACAGTTTGTTTGTGGAGATGAAACAAAAGCCGGTACATCGTGGATCAGAGCTGCGCTTTCAGCTGCAGCCGAAAGCGCACAAAAGTTTGGTCTAATTTTTTTCCGCTCACATGTGACACAGATCTGATGTTCCGTAATCAGCAGGAATTGGAAAAACCTGTCTGCATCTCTGAGCCACATGGACGTACGTCACTAAATCAAACAGACTTCTACTTGAAAGCTCAAAAATTGCAATCTGTCTGCCATGCAGGCACAATAAGACGGGATAACACTTTCCATTTGTGGGTCCCCCGTTCCAATTTGAGCACTTTTCTGAATGGACAAACTACCCTAATCCACCTCATGATTAGGGTCTATTCCTTTACATAACACAGCTGGAGCATGAATGCTGAAAGCCTGTATGTGAAAGCCAATCACATTTGCATTGTGTGCATCCTGAACGGCTTTGATTAAACAGAACACAGCCTGAATCAGTGCCATGTAAGGCCTCCTGTAAATGACTTCTTAGACTACAGAGTAGCATGTTTGGTTAAGCTCTGCTAATCCTCCCATAATCTCTGTAGTGTATTCTTTAGTGACCTATCTGTGTCACAGTGGGGAAAACTGGAAGGAGGACCCAAGTGCGGATTTAAAGTATTGAGATATTTCAGGCGGATTCAAAGCATTAGACAAACACTGAAATCCTCAGAGCCACACCGGCAGCACAGCTGAAGTATTCAGAGCGGAGCCAGGCCTGGAGTCAACAGGTCAGAGGTTTTCAGAGGACCAGAAAGACAACATAAATGAGGAGAGGAGGAGGAGGATCCTTGATTCAGTGATTACTGCGGGAAAACCTGGGTCACATGACTCCAGCTGTCCGGCGGTCTTGCTCAGTGCTAGTGTTACTCTTGAGAAGTATCTCATTCAACCTCACTTCAAGAAAACAACACTTTTCCGTTAAAGCTGGGGTTGGCAGTCTCGGAAAACTAGCATGAATTTGAATGTAGCATTTCCTCATGACTCCGTCTAACCCCTCCCCTCCTCCCTCAGAGCTCCTCCAAAACGACGCCCCCCCCCCGCTCACATGCACGAGCGCCGCTGACTTGCGACCATATGATCGTGACTGATTCAAAACCGGTCCTCACCAAAACATTATCATAGTGAAAGTTAAAAACACAAACAAACATGGCTGCTGTTAGTACTCACAACTATCATGCTAGCATTATCCAGTTGTACTGGTGACACGATATCAGGAGAAAAGTTATAACACATATATAACACTGTAACAGCTCTACTGTTTGTTAAACCTGTTCAGTGTAGATGTTCTTAATTCCTACAGTGTTGACGGTCAGTGAAGGCATCAGGAGAGGTGTAGAGAGTGTGAGCGGGAGAGAGGAGAGACAAGAGGAGAAGTTCTTCATTCATTCAAACATTGATTGTTGTTTTGTTGGTTGTCGTGATCACGGCCGACAGTGACCGGTTATTAAAACTCAACATGTTCATGAATTGTCTCGTCATCCCTACAGCGTCCGGACGGACGCTACAGTACATCTACATTTCTGTAGGACTTACTAAATGTCATTCATTCTTCTGCTTGTCAGAGCCCCCGTGGTGAGAGCTTTTTAGACTCTGATCCGGACTACAGTCCTGAGCAAAGCACCTCATCGGGTCAGAGGGGACAGGCCCGAGGTGGAGCGAGAGGGGCAGTCAGTAGAGTCAGGGGAAGCAGAGGCAGGAGACGAGGAGAAGTGCACGCCAGGGAAATGTACGCGCAGGAGGCGGGCAGAACAGCAGGACGGGTTTTGAATGGTTTAAAATTTTGGCACCCAAAAAACGGTGATTGGTTGGTGTTTTCCCAGGTTTACTCCGGCTGTAGATAGCAGCTTTTCTTCACTCTTTTTTAAGAACACATTATGTATTGATTGCCATCAGGACATAAAGATCATTTTAACCAGTATAACAAAAAGTCTATCTAAATCTGATTACCAACCCCAGCTTTAATGCATTTAAAACTACAAATTAATGGTGAGATGAGTTTTCATGTGTTTCAGTTCCTGGTGTCAGACATGTGCCAAGTCCTGGAGGATATTTAAACTCAAACCCACTGATGGCTGAACATTTCCAATCCTCGCCTCCAAAGACTGAAAGACAGAATTAAAGTTTGAATGTTTTCATGGCCTCGGGCTTCATTTCCAGTTGTGTTATCAGTAACAGCTTAAGGGAGTTACGACCTTTAAATCATTTGTAGAAACAGATCATTAATTCATCCTCCTCGATCATCTCTGCTGCTCCCTGCGCGGCCGGACGAAAAACAGAAGCAGAGATTATGGCCCGAGTCCTCTCGTCCAAAAATACATCAGACATGAGAAGCTTCCTCCTCTTTTCCTTTCAGGGTAACAACTCAACTATAAAATATCTGCAGAATGTGAACCCTTCACTCTGTGAGCACATGAGGTTACATGTGATAGACTGACATGAACTATCAGAGGAGGAGGAGGAGGAGGAGGAGGAGGAGGAGGAGGAGGAGGAGGAGGGGTCTGGGAATGACAGAGTATACATCTGAGTTTTGAGGTCAGTTGAATTCCTTCATTACTTTCTTTAATGCTTTTCTTAAAAGGAGCCATGTGTTTTATGTTTCATGCACGGGAAAAAGAACCCTCACATAAACAGCTGAGTCCCTCCTCCTGAATGTTTATGATGGACCTACTGTCCTAGTAAAACCACCATCCTTTTGCAAAAAAAAAAACCCTGCATATGTACCAGGTGTGTTCTGCAGAGTTAACACTGTCATTATATCCCATAAAGGGAAGCCAATGCCTTCACAGAGCCCATATTTCCACAAACAGAGAGACAGTTTCAAAGAGAGTATAGGTTTTAGAGACTTCGGATAAATACCAGCTTGTACGTCTGCTCCTTCATCTCTGAGTGCAAAAAAAAGATCGGACCGGACAAGTTTGGAAAATCTCTGATTAAGCCTTAACTGTCAGCCACTACTCCAGTCATCACACCAATCCCTTACCATCCACATAGACTGTCAAGTATGGCTTCAGTGGTGAAGAAAAACACGCTCCACTCCCTCAAAATATTTAACAAACTGGTGCTGAACCCTGAAAAAGTGTCCAATGCTAATCCGATACACTGTTTGAACTCTTAAAAGCCACACGGATATTTCAGCAGCCGTCTGTATCAGACAGTGTTCTCTCTCTCTTCATCTCACTCTATCCGTCTTTCCGACTCCAACTCAGTCTCAGCAGATGTGTGTCTAACATGAGTCTGGTCCTGCTGGAGGTTTCTGCCTGTTAAAGGAAGTTTGTCCTTGCCACTGTAACTTGCTAAATGCTGCAAAGTGCTCTGCTCATGGTGGATTAAGATCAGACTGAGTCCTGTCTGTAAGATGGGACTGGATCTTAACCTGTCTTGATGTTTGGCCTTGAGAGTACGGTCTAGACCTGCTCTGTTTGTAAAGAGTCTTGAGCGTTGTGATTTGGGGCTATATAAATAAAGATTAATTGATTTATAAGACAGCACAACACAAACTGGACACTAGGTTTGTCTCTAGTGGTTCGAACATGCCAAAAGGGAAAGGTCCTCGGTCCAACTCTGAGGCTCGGCTTTTTGCTGCCTGTCATCCCAATCATCCATCCATCCATTCATCATCTTGACCGCTTATCCCATTAGGGGTCACAGGGGCTGGAGCCTATCCCAGCTGACTTCGGGCTGAAGGCAGGGTACACCCTGGACAGGTCGCCAACCTATCACAGGGCTAACACAGACAACCATTCACGCACACACTCACACCTACGGGCGATTTAGAGTGATCAATCAACCTGGTGAGCAAGTTTTTGGACTGTGGGAGGAAGCCGGAGTACCTGGAGAGAACCCACGCATGCACGGGGAGAACATGCAAACTCCACATAGAAAGGCACCAGCCTGGCCGGGGATTTGAACCAAGAACCTTTCAGCTGTGAGGCAACAGCGCTACCCACTGCACCACCGTGCAGCCTCATCTCAATCAATCAATCGACCTTTATTTATATATAGCACCAAATCACAACAAATATTATCTGAAGACTCTTTCCAAACAGAGCAGGTCTAGACCGTTCTCTATGTTCTATTATTAACAAAGACCCAACATCAAGACCGGATAAGATCCAGTCCCATCTTACAGACAGGACTCAGTCTGATCTCATCTTAATCCACCATGAGCAGAGCACTTTGCAGCATTTAGCAAGTTACAGTGACAAGGACAAACTTCCTTTAACAGGCAGAAACCCTCCAGCAGTCTGGTTTCAGCTCTGGTATGGGTCGACTAGTGTGAAAAATAAAAACAGACTACTGTGAAGACATGCAGCAGGGTTGTGGGCACATCCCTGCCTGACATGTCAAGCCTTCATGGAGTCAGGACCCTCAGCAAAGCCTGGTCCATCGTGGCTGACCTGTGCCATCCTCTTTTTTGTGAGTTTTGCCGGCTTCCCTCAGGCCACAGATTCGCAATGCAAAAATGTAGGACAAATAGAAAAAGAAACTCTTTTGTCCTGGTAGCAACTGGCCTGCTTAATGATGCCACATAACTTGGTTTTTATGATGTTATTTTTCTAAATGTTGGTGTAATTTGTCGAACTGTTATGTTTATGTCACCACTGATTGAAAAACAAATTGCCCCCTGGGGATAATAAAGGAACCTTGAACCTCAAGCAGGACCAGACTCATGTTAGACATACATCTGCTGAGACTGAGTTGGGGTTGGAAAGAGTGATAGAGGAGAAAAGCAGAGAGAGATAGAGAGCGGTGATAGATGATCTCAATGTTTTTCTTCCTGATACTTCTTGCCTTTTTTCTGTCCTATCAAACAAAAGCAAATGCATCCAATCATCTAAAAAAGAGCAAGATAATATGTTTCTTAAAACTGTGGCTAAAAAACTGTTTGCAACTCTTTTAATGGAATGAGAATAAATCCGATAGAAAAGTTCTCCTCATTAGTAAAAGAAGGGAGCCGGAGAAATGAACGTGTTGGTGTTGTTAATGCACGGACAGATCCTGCTCTGCATCACTCTGCTGACTCTGACAGATTTGTTTCTGCTCCAAACATTAGAGGCAGTAAACAGAGCTTGGTGCTGTTATGCTTCATCCACTTTTATCAAGAAACCCCATCTCACTGGGTTTTTTTTTTTTTTTCCCTGACATGCATGCATTATGAAGACTGTCTCCCACACAGGCCAGCGTGGATCACCCTCACCTCACCCCCACACTGCTGCTGCTGAAGCAGAGGAAGTATCTGCCTCATAAGCATTTAGCAGCCTGCCTGCCTGCATGCCTGCTCCAGTAAAAGACTTCCAGACAGCAGCCTGGCTATAATTAAGAAATAGTAAAACACACACCTAGCGAGGGCTCGGGCTACCACTTGAGATCAAAGAGCACTGGCCCTCAACGACAGGCTTTTTCATCAGCAACCACTGCTTTGGTGAGTGTTTGATGTGGAGCTCTGAAGCCCTGCATGCTTCGCATCAGGGTGGGAACAACGTGAAGAGAAATGGTGATCATGTCCTCCATTAGGGCTGCAAAACAAGACCGATCATTCGGGTGACAGAGTGTATCCATTGTACCTGAAAGGCTGGATGCTACTCCGGTGTAACCAACTACTACACTAAGATACACTTACAGTATCTCACAAAAGTGAGTACATCCCTCACACATGGAACCTTGTCTTGTGGTCTGATGAGACAAGATAAACTTATTTGGCTCAGATGGTGTCTACCGTGTGTGGTGGCAACCAGGTGAGGCGTACAAAGACAAGTGTGTCTTGCAGCCTACAGTCAAGCATGGTGGTGGGAGTGTCATGGTCTGGGTCTGCATGGGTGCTTGTCATGGACACTGCTGGAGCAGCCTGCTCCTCCTTGCCCCACCCCCTCTGCTCTCTCCTGCTCACACACCTGCAACCTGTTGGTAATCACCCCCTAGTATATAAGCCAGCCAGTTCCATTGCTGGTTGCCAGATTGTTATGTGTGCTCCTGCCTGTTTGTGTTTTCTTTTGTCTCCTTGGAAATTTGACCACTGCCTGTTGACCTGTTTTTGGATTTGCCTGCCGTGAATAAATCCACTTTCTTCCTTAAATCTGCTCTCGGGTCCTTCCTGAACTGTGACAGGTGCTGCCGGCAATAAGGAGCTACAGTTCAATGAGGGAACCATGAATGCCAGCATGTACTGTGACATACTGAAGCAGAGCATGATCCCCTCCCTTCAAAAACCGGGCCACAGGGCAGTACTCCAACATGATATTGACCCCAAACACACCACCAAGACGGCCACAGCCTTGCTAAAGAAGCTGAGGGTGAAGGTGATGGAGTGGCCAAGCATGTCTCCAGACCTAAACCCTATTGAGCATTTGTGGGGCATCCTCAAACAGAAGAGGGAGGAGCACAAGGTCTCTAACATCCACCAGCTCCATGATGTCATCATGGAGGAGTGGAAGAGGGTTACATTGGCAACCTGTGAAGCTCTGGGGAACTCCATGCCCAAGAGAGTTAAGGCAGTGCTGGGAAATAATGGTAGCCACACAAAATATTGACACTTTGGGCCCAATTTGGACATTTTCACTTAGGGGTGTACTCACTTTTGTTGACGGTTGTTTAGACATTAATGTCTGTGTGTTGAGTTATTTTGAGGGGACAGTAAATTTACACTGTTAAACAAGCTGTACACTGACTACTTCACATTATATCAAAGTGTCATTTCTTCAGTGTTGTCCCATGAAAAGATGTAATTAAATATCTGCAGAAGTGTGAGGGGTGTACTCACTTTTGTGAGATACTGTAACTAATGAAGACCCTATTTCGTGGTCACATTTATCGCTTTGATGATTTGTATTTGTCCCCAAACATCCAAAGTCTGCACATGAAGGTGCCTCGCTCTGTTCATGCTGTGTTTGCTTCCAGACGTAGAGTTAAGAGAAAAATCAGATGAAAAAGCATGACTGAGCTTCTGACTGTGAACATGAAAAACTTCCCATCAGAGAATACTTGAAGCGCCAAAAGCAAAATTAACTTCACCCTTATTTGACACCACACAGTGTTATATAACCGCCCTATTTCTTTAGGAGTCAGATCATTTAAAGTGATTGTTAGCAGCATTTAGAAACCCTCGTGTTACTGAACTTTAGAACCAGGCTGCTCTGACGGGGCACAGTTTACAAAAACTGAAGTGCTCTTTGTTTCGTTCCTCACTCGCTAAAGTGCATTCTGTAATATCAACATTCAGAGGCTCTTTTATAGGCATCAAAAATTACAGATGGCTGCATATCAACATCTGTGAGTTGAGTTGGAAAATCAAAAAACTGAAACATGAATTTATGTTTTTTCAAAAGGTGAACTTACTGAACGAGTGACAGAGGTGAGGTTTCTGGGGGATTATCTCAGATTCTCAGTTAGATTTTTAAAGCCATGTGAAAAAAGATTTGTCAAGCTAATCTTGGCTGTTTTAAAATGATAAGAAACTGCTTCATACTCAACTGAGCCTTTCTGTTTTTAAACACTACTACTGATACTGTCCTGTGGTTTGACTGCCTCGTCCCAGGCCAACCAACCACGGCCCAATTCCACCAGATCCGTGTCTGGTCCGTCTCCTATACGTCACAGCATCAGATCTGATAGGTTTCTATTCTAGTCAATGTGTTTGCTTGCGCTGGATCTGCTCATTTCTGTCTCTGATCCGGCAGGTCTGAGCCCTCCAGATCAGATACACAAGACTTCTATTTTTACAAGATGCCTGAGCACGCTGCATCAATCTCAACAGAGCAGATGGAGCGGGACAGGAAGTCAAAATGAAAACATCTGGTTAATTTTCTGAATAAAACACTGTGTTATCACCAGATCGTATTTCTCTTAAAGGTGACATATCATGCAAAATCGACTTTTTAATGGTTCTCTGCCTGAAATATGTGTCCCTGGCATGTCTACAAACCCCCCGAGAATGAAAATAATCCATTCTGCCCCTGTTCTGATTTCTCCACCTTTCTGTAAATGTGTGTGAAACGAGCCGTTTCAGACTTCAGTGTTTTTGTTACGTCACAACAATATCCGGTCTGTCAAGGAGTCAGAGCTCGGAGCTTGTTCAGCCCATAGACTGTATAAAATACAACTCAACCCCTCCTCTGTTTTTCATTACCTGCACACATGTGTGCTAACAAGGAGCTTAGGAGGGAGGCATGCTAGTTGTAGGCTGTCTTAATAAACACAAAGGTCGGTTTTACTCCCCACGTCTGCAGATTTGAAGATCTAGTTGATGATTTTTATTTATCATGGATAAGTGCTAGCGCTACTTAGCATAGCCACATAGCTACATGTTCATAGCTGTGTACCAAGACACACGCCGACATACTGATAAATAAAACAACAAGAAACACTAAATCTGTGACCAATGGTTCAGAAAGGTCCTGCTGCAGGCGCCTCTCCGTCAGGATCAGATTCTGGATCAGATTCAGAGGGTTGAAGTAACGTGATCTCTGAGCAGCCGTGTATATTCAGCCAACATGTAAACATTAACTCAACGTACTGGAGAACCGAGGGCACATCCACTTCCTGAGGGTTTGGTCAGAGAGAAAACAGACCGTTCTGAGGAGGGCTGAAGAAGAGGGTTTTTCAGGCAGACCAAAATCTGATTTCAAAGTGGTTTTTTGAGCATAAACTTTAAAGACATGTTTTGGGGACCTCTTAGACCAATATTGATGAAAAAAGCGTGATATGTCACCTTTAACTACAACAACAAACCGTCATGATGAGCGGAGCCAAGCCTGGAGTCAACAGGTCAGAGGTTTTCAGAGGACCAGAAAGACAACATGGATGAGGAGAGGAGGAGGAGAATCCTTGATTCAGATTCAGTAATTATAAATTAAAAACCTCGGTCACATGACTGCAGCTGTCCGGCGGTTCGGCTCCATGCTGCGTTCTGAAAACACAACCAGTGGGTGTTGATGGATGAGAGAGCACGGAGCAGGACAATCAGCGTAATTTGAGCCACACCGGTCACGGAGCTGGTGGAAGTCTGATGTCAGATATCAAATCCTGTTCTGGCTTAAAAAACCCAAGGTGAGAACCAAATAAGTTCTCATCACTGAAGGCGTCATTGGTCTAGCAGTCTAAGCGCACACCATATTCAGAGGCTACAGTCATATTGAAGAGGTTGTTGGTTCAACTCCTGGCTGCCACCAATCCCAGACTCATAAACATCTGGTTCAATAGGTCTCTCCTCTTTCATATTCATCCAATCAACAACAACAACAACATTGTGTGTTACACTTACATATGTACAAGATAAAAATCAGATAGAGATAAGAACATACTGTTTTGTACATGGGGTGCACCAAAATCAAAACAAACATGGAAGTTCCTCAGAGGAGCTTTAAAATGTTTTTATTATTTGTATTATTTCCTGATCAATGTGACCTCTTTTGTATACTTTATGTATGGTATAATTATTTAGGTATCACTGTATCTTGCACAGAGTAACCTTTGTTTCATTGGTTGGTCAGGTTAAACTGACTTTCAGATGTGTTTTATTTTGAAGCCACATCATGTCCAAAAATAGCTCCTTCCTTTGTCAACACAGCGTTTCTTTTTGACAGAAGGAGACGTCCTCTGCATGTTGACTTCTCACAAATTGCTTCCTGTGTTAGAAGAAAAGTGGGAAAATGTTAAAAATAGATTCTAAAAGTGGAAGTGCCAGCATCTCTTCACACCGGTGACAAAAACACCACACTGTGATCCACTGCGGTGTGATATCATTCTGTGTTTTACGTCGCAGCAGCCTTTTCAAACTGAGCGACACGTCTGACCTTTGAGGATTCCTGGCGTCTTCAAAGTGACATCCTGCCACGACAGTGTTCACAAAGCCAAACTCTCACATCCTGTGTGGGCCCCCTCTCGGCCCTGAGTCTCCTACAAGGTTAACTATTAATGTCTTACAGAGACTGAATCTGCCCAAGTGATGAAGTGCTTCCTCCTTGCTGCTATCAAAGGAAATGGCTGAATCCTGCAGGGTGGAGGAGTGACTTAGAGGTCAGAGTGGCGTTATCTTTGTTTAGGACGCTCTACACTGTCATCGTATTATTTTTATACTTTATATTTAGAGGTTCACACAAAGACGCTGCAGTTCAGAGGAATGAGGTGGTTGGCAGCTATTTTCAAACTGTATGTTCTGTCATTCTATCTCTTTGGAAGAGGTCGTAGAGAGCAGGTTTGCTGCCAATATATAAAGCCTATATCACATTGTTCTTGTTGTTAATGTTGTCGACATCGTCTCCCCCCATCCCACCAAAGGAGGATCAGAGGAGACTTGACTTCATGGATTTGCCCACTGAAGAATTGCTCTCAAAAGCCTTCACTAGGCTTTACTTTCTAATGACTCAGGACTTCAACTAAAGAAAAGCTCACTTAGGACTTAATTTGCCTGATTTACCTTTATGGGATCCTCTGAGCTCCCTTGTCCCATAGGTTCCTCTGAGTCATTGCAATAGACAGCCTGCTGCTGTGGACAATCCAGACTCCAGTGGTTACAACTACTACTATCCGCCTCACCACTATCACCTCTCTCTCTTCCTCATCCTCTATCCCTCTTTCCCTCTTTCCAACCCCAGCACAGTCTCAGCAGATGTGTGTCTAACATTAGTCTGGTCCTGCTGGAGGTTTCTGCCTGTTAAAGGAAGTTTGACCTTGCCACTGTAATCTCCCTCTATCCCTCTCTCCAACTCGGTCTCAGCAGATGTGTGTCTAACATAAGTCTGGTCCTACTGGAGGTTTCTGCCTGTTAAAGGAAGTTTGTCCTTGCCACTGTAACTTCTAACTCCCCCCCTTTCACTAACTTTAACCCTTCCTGTTCCATTAAAGTTACTAACCATAGACCTTTCTGGAGTCCTTGAGCTCCCTTGTCTCGTAGGTTTGAGTCACTGCTGTTGACGGCCTGATGCTATGGACGTGCCAGCACTTACAACTACTGCTATCTATCTCACCACTATCATCTCTCTTTCTCTCTTCTCTCTCCCCCTCTATCCCTCTCTCCAACATGGTCTCAACAGATGTGTGTCTAACATGAGTCTGGTCCTGCTGGAGGTTTCTGCCTGTTAAAGGAAGTTTGTCCTTGCCACTGTAACTTGCTAAATGCTGCAAAGTGCTCTGCTCATGGTGGATTAAGATGAGATCAGACTGAGTCCTGTCTGTAAGATGGGACTGGATCTTATCCTGTCTTGATGTTGGGTCTTTGTTAACAATAGAACATAGAGTACGGTCTAGACCTGCTCTGTTCGGAAAGGGTCTTCAGATAACATTTGTTGTGATTTGGTGCTATTTGAATAAAGAGTGATTGATTGATTTGCCCTTCAGTAACTTAAAAAAAATGTTGTTTCTTGTTCTGTGAGGACTTGAGACTTGATTTAGACTCACCTTTCTAAGAACTGAACTGGACTTATTCTTGAAAAACCAGAGACTTGAATCAGACTTGATTAAAGTGACTCAAAAACAGCTACTTGCCTGACCACAGACAACTACTGGATCAGTTTTGAGGATGTCAAAAATGCTGATGTTCATGCTGAGCTACTCAACTCAACACTTCATATTGAACACAGCACTGTCACTGTGATGCTGTACCCTGTGTTTTAGTTGCCTAGTTGGTGCAGATATTCAATCAATTGCTAAAAAAAAAAGCTACGTAGGCTAACTAGTGTAAACTTTCTCTTGGAGATACAAACTTAACAGCAGAACAAACCATCCCAGACTTTGTGAAAGGAGACATCATTTGCTGTTCATTTGTTCCAAGTGTCTTGTATCCGTGTTTGTAGGCTTAAAGCTGGGGTTGGTGGTCTCGGTAAACTAGCATGAATTTGAATGTAGCTTTTCCTCATGACTCCGTCTAACCCCTCCCCTCCTCCCTCGGAGCTCCTCCAAAACGACGCCCCCCCGCTCACATGCACGAGCGCCGCTGATTCTCGACCATATGATGGTGACTGATTCAAAACCGGTCCTCACCAAAACATTATCATAGTGAAAGTTAAAAACACAAACAAACATGGCTGCTGTTAGCACTCACAACTGTCATTCTAGCATTATCCAGTTGTACCGGTGACACGATATCAGGAGAAAAGTTATAACACATATATAATACTGTAACAACTCTACTGTTTGTTAAACCTGTTCAGTGTAGATGTTCTTAATTCCTACAGTGTTGACAGTCAGTGAAGGCATCAGGAGAGGTGTAGAGTGTGCGAGTGGGAGAGAGGAGAGACAAGAGGAGAAGTTCTTCATTCATTCAAACATTGATTGTTGTTTTGTTGGTTGGCGTGATCACGGCCGACAGTGACCGGTTATTAAAGATCAACGTGTTCACGAATCGGCTCGTCATCACTACAGCGGCCGGACGGACGCTACAGTAAATATATATTTTCTGTAGGACTTACTGAACGTCATTAATTATTCTGCTTGTTGGTGAGAGCTTTTTAGACTCTGATCCAGACTACAGTCCTGAGCAAAGCACCTCATCAGGTCAGAGGGGACAGGCCCGAGGACGAGCGAGAGGGGCAGTAAATAGAGTCAGGGGAAGTAGAGGCAGGAGACGGGGACTCGGAGGAGTGCACGCCGGGGAAATGTACACGCAGGAGGAGGGCAGAACGGCTGGATGGGATTTGAATGGTTTAAAATTTGGGGAGCCAAAAAACGGTGATTGGTTGGTGTTTTCCCAGGTTTACTCCGGCTGTAGATAGCAGCTTTTCTTCGCTCTTTTTTAAGAACACATCATGTATTGATTGCCATCAGGGCATAAAGATCATTTTAACCAGTATGACAAAAAGTGTATCTAAATCTGATTACCAACCCCAGCTTTAATAGCGATGCATTTGTTGCAACTACACACGTTGACAACATGTCAGCGACTCAGGCTCACTGTGTTTCCATGAATACATCTGGAAATAGTTTCCACATTGCTTTGACAAAGTGAAAAAGAACAGAAAGTAAGTTTGACAGTGAGATAAAACTACTTAAAGTGAACCTTAGAGTCCTCAGCTTCTACCTTTGGTTCTGTCCTCTATGATGAAGTGATCTTCACTGGATTTATCAGCCAAACACACTATTAATAAACTGATTTAAATTCAGTTCAGTGTTATCACTCCTCAAAGATGGAGCTCAGGCTGCTCGGGCAGAAAAAGAGGAACAAATTAATAATGGAGATAAACCCACACATTACACGAGTCACACCGCAAGGGTGAATGTTCTGACTCCTTTGTCCTTATGTCTACATTTAAATACGTCAAAACGAAAGAACCCAAAAGAACAAGTTATATATGGAAATACAAATGACTCCTCTCCTGAGACGACTGTCAAATGTTAGCAGCTGGACCCAGCAGAAAAAGTATTTTCAGGTCAATTTCACAGACTGTGATCCAAAACGTCTGGGCTCATGAGGATGCTGGATGTCATCCTCTGCCAGGGATTTGGGTCTGAGGAGCGGCTTCAAATCGTCGAGCTTCGCATAGAAAAGTCTGATGAAATAAAGCGTCTGCATCCAACATCGTACGCATTTCATTCTGAGATATATTGTTGGTGTAGGACGAGGCACACACGTTCCAGTCTTCAATAAAAATCAATGATTGATGGGACTTTTTTTATGTTATCATTATTTGGTAAAGGTGACCTGACAAAATATACAACACACTACATCTCAGTCTTTTATATGCATATACGTTCATATGCAACAGAAACAGTTACGCTGAATGGCCTGAGTAAGTCCACTTAGTCCTTGAAATCTTTATCCTCCATCATTTCCAGGTGATTACATCCAATTATACCTGTAAACTTACATTTACACCAAGCTGCAAGAATTGAAGCACTCAACTGATTAGAACATTTGAGCATTATGTTTGTGTTCAATTACAGTAAGTGTGTTTATCCTTATTATTCCTGGCTCTTAATTTTCCACTCTGTTAGAGCCATATGTGTGTGTGTGTCAATATTATGTGTGGGCTGTGTACTTGTTTGATGCCACTAGGTGGCGGGTGTGTCACGCCAGGTGTTAGAAAGCATATAGAGAAGAAGACCCAATTAGTGGGCTGCACGGTGGTGCAGTGGGTAGCATTGGTGCCTCGAAGGTTCCTGGTTCGAATCCCCAGCCTTTCTGTGTGGAGTTTGCATGTTCTCCCCGTGCATTCATGGGTTCTCCGGCTTCCTCCCACAGGCCAAAAACTTGCTCACCAGGTTGATTGATCACTCTAAATTGCCCGTAGGTGTGAGTGTGTGCGTGAATGGTTGTCTGTCTCTCTGTGTTAGCCCTGTGACAGGTTGGCGTCCAGGGTGTACCCTGCCTTCTGCCCGAAGCCAGCTGGGATAGGCTCCAGCCCCACGTGACCCCTAACGGGATAAGCAGTCAAGATAATGGATGGATGAACCCAATTAGTGGCAGGTGGGCTGCCTACCGGGTAGCATACAGTTTTTGACCGTCTTGGCCATCTTCGTTATATTTATCATCGTCTCGTCTACAATAGCTTTAAAGGTGACATATCATGCAAAATAGACTTTTTAATGGTTCTCTACCTGAAATATGTTTCCCTGGCATGTCTAAAAACCCCCCGAGAATGAAAAGAATCTATTTTGCCCCTGTTCTGATTTCTCCACCTTTCTGTAAATGTGTGTGAAACGAGCCGTTTCAGTTTTCAGTGTTTTTGTTACGTAACAACAATATCCGGTCTGTAACGGAAGTCAGAGCTCGGAGCTTGTTCAGCCCATAGACTGTATAAAATACAACTCAACCCCTCCTCCGTTTTTCATTACCTGCACACGTGTGTGCTAACAAGGAGCTTAGGAGGGAGGCATGCTAGTTGTAGGCTGTCTTAATAAACACAAAGGTCGGTTTGACTCCCCACGTCTGCAGATTTGAAGATCTAGTGGATGATTTTTATTTATCATGGATAAGTGCTAGCGCTAGTTAGCATAGCCACATAGCTACATGTTCGTAGCTGTGTACCAAGACACACGTCTACATACTGATAAATAAAACAACAAGAAACACAAAATCTGTGACCAATGGTTCAGAAAGGTCCTGCTACAGGCGCCTCTCCGTCAGGATCAGATTCTGGATCAGATTCAGGGGGTTGAAGTAACGCAGGTCTGTGAGCAGCCGTGTATATTCAGCCAACATGTAAACATTAGATCAACGTGCTGGACAGCCGAGGCACATCCACTTCCTGAGGGGGCGTGGTCAGAGAGAAAACGGACTGTTCTGAGGAGGGCTGAAGAAGAGGGTTTTTCAGGCAGACCAAAATCTGATTTCAAAGTGTTTTTTTGAGCATAAACTTTAAAGACATGTTTTGGGGACCTCTTAGACCAATATATATTGATGAAAAAAGCGTAATATGTCACCTTTAAAGTGCAGGTTATACTGTCTTTTTATAATCACCCTGTAATGAACCTGTTGCCGTCTGTCATAATCACAATATGTCAACCTGTCACTTCTACATAACAAGTCCTTATTACCTTCAGATTACAACTATGAACACCATCTGTATATTCTTCTCAATTTTATTATATTCATTTTTTTTGCTTTATTTAAATTGCTACTATGTTTGTGTTGCTGCAACAACCAAATTTCCTCACTGGGATCAATAAAGTATTATCATATGTGTGTGGTGTCCAAAGGTTTTAAAATCAGATAAGATCTAACAGTTGTGTGGTGTATGGCCTGCCAGTTTCTCGTCTAAAACAATACTTAAACAGAAAATAAGACGTCTGTTTGCTAATCCTGCTCCAGTAACAGCCATGAGGACAGAACTCACTGTCAAACTTTACCAGCAGAGCTCTGAACATGGACACATCAAATACATCAGATTAGTTAAAAACTCCTTACTGTGCCTTTAAACACTGTCCCATAAAAAAACACATTTTAAAGGCTTTTTTTGAAGGCGTTGCAAACATTTTCATCACTGTTGGACTAACTCACGTGGTGTCAGTGAAATGTGATTTACTGTATTGTCAGAAGGTCACGTCTAAGTCTGCTTACTGTAGGATTTTATGCCTGCCTGGGAACACATGCTGTATGCTGTTTGTTGTCTTGTCTGACATCATATGAGGGTCAACTCAGGTTTCACGCTAATCCCAAAACACCACCTGTCAGCTCTCCACTCGAGAATGAACCTGTCTACATTTTCCCGAGAAGGTCAGCTCATATTTTCTTGAGACTCCCCTCCCACCACCTCATCAAAATGCAGGTAAACATCACACACACGCTCCAGTTTCTTGCTGGCCTGCCGCTCTATCAAATCCTCACACTCCCACGCCTGCCTGTGGGACTCACTCTGTACATCTGCTGCCTTGTTACACATGTTGTAACGTGGGGAGAATAAAGTGAACCCCTGCAGAGCACCCCCCCCCCCTCTGAGACACAAATCCTGAGGAGACACACAAACACACACACACACTTCTGAGAAAGTGCAGAGTGCCACAGTTTGCATTCATGTTTTACAATTATGAAATCCCCGAGCTCCCTCAATGTCATCACATCCATGTGTCACTCCTTTAAGAGGTCCTTAAGGGACAGCTTTCACGAGTGCTGTCTTTTAATATGCAGCCTTTTGATATGCTGCACTTGATGTTGCAGTATCTAAACCTTTAGAAAAGACTTCAGTAGTCTTTAAGCCAGAGTGGTGGAAACTGCATTCTGGTTACTGTAAAAAGAATTAGCATTTTGCACCTTGTCTTTTTTCTAAATAAACCAAACTTACAGTCAGTTTAGCCGACTACACACCATCGTCTCTGCAGCCATTGCATGAAGACGCTCATATATTCATGCTAAGACTACATTTCCATCATCCACTGGTATCAATTGTGCTGTAACACTACAATTTACCCATTTGGAACCATTGAAAAACCTAACACCAAGGCCTCAGTATCCCAGCATGCCTGTAATGGTGGTTAACAACTAGGTATGAAAACCTGGATCTTTTCCACCCACTGGAGGAGACCACAGGTGGTCCGTATGACATAGCCAAGGGTATGATCCCCCTGCAAACTCCACCTTGCCTTTCATTATATAGAAGTTGCTAGTGTAGCAACCGAGCACGTCAGAATTAGTTGTGGTAGAGAGTATTTTTCTCTATCTCTGCTTCTCACGGCACATCTCAGAGTTGTGGCACGCAGTCAGTCAGCCACAAGCCAGTCAATACAAACAGTTCATACATTTCATGAATGAATTTCATGAAAGAAGGAAAGAAAATTAAAGCCGCAAGCGGCGATGAACGGGCCCGAGCACACCTGCAGCCGCTGCCTACGCGAGCCGCTGCGACATGTAAACAGCCGCCTGATATTTGCCACCACACGATGCAAAAGCAAGATCTGAGAGTATATACTGGCTTAGGTGGCGTATATGTTCAAAGTTTTTGGCAGATTGGCAAGAAACCCTCCAAACTTGACAGTGTGCCACGCCCACAATTTTAGTCTGAACAGAATTCCTTTAACAATAATTTAATCGTCAATATGTCTGTTATGGAATGTGCCTTGTTTGGACTGAATCAGAGAAAAACTCCTTCACATTCTTCACATTCAAAGCTGTATGTGTGTTTGATGCCCCGCCTCGACGGCTGCCACGCCCACAATTTTAGTCTGAACAAAATTCCTTTTATAATTTTTAATCGTCAATGTTTCTACTATAGGTTGCCGTTGGTTTGGAATGAATCGGAGATGTGGCTTCGGAGAAGAAAACAAAAGTATGCACCCTTATTTTGGCCCCGTTTTTCATGTTCAAAGCTAGGTGGCGCTCTTCCTGTTGAGTTTGAAATATGGGTGCAAGAGGCTTTTTTGTGCGTCCTGATGCCATGAATATGCGTATAATTTTTCAAGCATGTAGCTCAAAATAACCCCTATGGGGAGGGGTTTTTGAAAACTGTAGGGGGCGCTAGTGAGCACATTTTTTCAACTTTTTTTGCGAAACCCATAAAATGTCGCAATTTTTCCCAGCACTGACGAGTGTGTTGGCTGAGGTGAAATTACGTGCATTTTAAAGTCACAAAAATCCATTTTTTGACGGTTTTTTTTGATGCCCCACCCCAAAGTCCGACACGCCCACAACTTTCATCTAAACAGAATGCCTTAAATTTATATTAATCGTCAATGGGTTTACTATAGAATGTGCCTAGTTTGGACTGAATCGGAGAAAAGCTCTAGGAGAAATGAGCAAAAGTATGCACCCTTGCACAGACCCATTTTGGCCCCATTTTTTCATGTTCAAAGCTAGGTGGCACTCTTCCTGTTGAGTTTTGAATATGGGTGCCACTGACTTTTTTGTGCGTCCTGATGCCATGTATATGTGTAAGATTTTTCATGCATGTAGCTCAAAAAACTCGATGCGTAGGGTGTTATTGTTACCCCTCGGGGGCGCTACTAAGAATTTTTTTTGCGAGACCTATAATAACTTGCAATTTTCACCAGACCTGATGAGTGTGCAAAAATACTCGCGCTTTCAATCACGTTCAGGGGTCCAAAACTGCAATCTCCTATAATAATAACCCTTAGGGTTACAATAGGGTCTTCGCCACCAGCGGTGCTCGGGCCCTAATAAGGACAAAGACATATCCCCAACACTAACAGCAACAAGTCAAGGTGCTATGACTATCAGTAACAACAAATCTATGTCTACTGTGGTCAGCATCTTCATATCCAAAACATGCTTAAAAAACTGGCCAAGAGAGACATTACTGATACACAACGCCCTCTGTGTGCTGCAAGGGAAATGTTACTTTCAACAGGCTAACATGCTCACTGTTATACTAACTGGCTGTTTGTAGGGCTGCAACGATTAGTCGACCTAATCGACTAAGTCAACTACAAATATTCGTCGACGTGAAAAATGTAGCATTGACGCGTCATACTATTGTTGTTATTATTATTGTTTTCGGCCAAATCACTTTTATCACCGAAACAACACGGCCGTAACAGAATGTTGTGGTGACGCACTGCTAACTAGACCAACTATGTGTATGAGTGATATAAGTGAAGTGGCAGGTAAACATAGTAGAGTAGCAGAGTGATATGTGACAGACAACGTTGATCGGACCTTGTGACACAGAGCAGAGCTGCTTATCAGCTGCAGCACGCAATGCAGGGATTTTCATCTGTTACCACGGCTCTACCAGCTTCAAAGTGTGTTAAAACCAAGCGGCAACCTCCGGTCTCAAACGATGAAGCCCATGCAGAAGTGTTATAAACTGCAATACATCGAGAAGCCACTTGAGGCTGGCTGCAGAAACACCGGAAACCACATAGGCATGAATGGGAAAAAGACGATCTTTGCAGCATTGATAAACATGTTTACAGCCTGGTTCAAAAAACAGCTTGGCTCTATGAAGCTAATCTCTCTATCGGCACACACTGTACGGGGGTTGAATTTTTTTCTAACTTGACGGTTCAGAAGATATTAAGATTACCAGTTTTTGCCCAAATAAGGACATGACTGACTTGACTCCCAGTCGGGAACACATAGCTGTTGGCTAAGAGGCTCAAACTCCACCCCTTTACGTCACACTCTGCCTGGTTGAGTTCTGCATTTCCAATATGGCTGCCGCCGTCGATTTGCTTCAAAACAGCTCTCAGGAACAGATGGGTCACGGATACTACATCCATATTTTATACAGCCTGTGGTTAAAACTCTGTTTTCTAAAGTCCAAGACATGTAGGATTGATGTCTGTAGTTGTGACTTGAAGCTAAATGAACAACTGTACATATATATGTATAATTTAACTCCCGACTGCCCCTATTGGAGTTAAGCTACCTCAAAGATAAACATTATGTTCTGTAAGAAACCTTCACAATAAAAGTCCCTTTATGTTATGTAGTCTGAAAAACTTTATTTTGAAAGGGCTATAACAGGAAGCAGCGTGTTGTCAGGCGCAGTAACTTGACAAATCTCAAAGAGTAAAATAAAGCACCTGTAGATGTCTTAATATGTTTCGGCAAAGAATTTTCATATCAGTGCATCCCTAATATTTATGCAGTAAGAAATCAGTGATAATTTGTCTAACTTATTGCACTGTTATAAAAACTGATATATATAGCCTTAAAATGTGGGGGCTCCCAAACTGCCAAAAATGCACTTTCATATACTATAAGTACTTCAGTCAATTGACTAATCTAATACCATTACTTATCAGCCCCCAAATATTCATCTACTTACATGTAAATCATCATATGACAGAGGATTGTGATAATCAAAGCAAGACAAATAATTAAAACTTTTAATTATTGTCCTGCTATCAGACTCATCAAACCACAATCCATCTGATATTTACAGAGAAGAACATTTTCAGCTTGGAAAATAAAATGACAGATATCTCCAAAGTAAGAAGGCATAATCAGAACAGTTCGGGAACAGTGATTTTTAAAAGTATAGCAATCATCCAGTCGCTGTTCAGATACTTCAATAGACCGTGCAGCTGTAGCACACCCTGTTCACACACAGGATGACAGAACTGTGCAGCATGTGGCTACATGCTAGTTAGAGGGATAGACACAGAACTGTCAGAAACATAAAGCTGCAGCGAGGTTATCATTCCAACATATTGATGCTTTTACCGCGTTGCGACACATCCTCTGTCTTGCATTAAAGTCTGTGGCTAATCAGAAGATAACTCTGAACACACATCTGACATGGGCTAGCTGAGTGTTTTCCTTGAATGAAGAGTTGTTTCCTTGGCCTACTTTTGGGAGATTTTGGCCCGGGTCATTTCCCAATTACTGCTCAAGTGTTTTACGAGGGGTGATGGGGAGGATAGGACTGCAGACTTTTGTGGAGCACAAAAGGAGCTGGTGTTTTATGCTGGGAAGAAGTTGGGAGGGAAATCCGCACGGCTAGAGGGTGTAATGGATGGCCACTCACCCGTGACAAACCTCTGTACAAAAAGCTACTATTTCGCCTGCCCGGTTGAAGAATATATCTCAGAGAACAATGTGCTGTAAAAATGCCGAGTGCTGACGTGAAGAAAGGCTAAACTCAGGAGTTACGGACATCTTAAATCCATTAGTGTCAGTTGATAAGGTCATGGCACTTTGGTGGTGAAAAGACAGGCTTTGAAGGGGAAGGGAGGAAGGAGCTTTATGGCGGAGGACTTACCAGTCCGTCACAGTTGTTGATAGCAACCGCAGCCCCGGGGACGTCCGTGATGTCACCGATAAAGGTACAGTCCGTCTTCAGCAGCTCTCGGCGCAGTATCCTCTCGGCCCCGGTGGTGGATTCAGTCTGGTTGGTGCTTGAGTCATCCCCGGCGCTGTCGGTGACGTTCCCGAAGCCTTGGACCTCATCGTGCCACTCCACCATGGCACCGGGAGCCACCAGGCGGTTGTTTGGCCGCAGACGGAGGTGGAACTCCTTCCCGAAGGCTGTGATGTTGAAGAAAAGTTTCTGATCAGTGTCTCCGGGATGTACGGCCTCCCTCTTGACGCGCTGCTTGTGGGTGGCAGAGAGGAGGTGCGATAGGTAGTGTCCGTGGGAGTCGGTGCTGAAGGGGGTGACGAGGCCATATTCCTTCAGGCGGATCCTCAGCTGGCCTGTGAAACAAATAAGCATCGAGTAGAAGAATTAATAACAAACAGCACATTTAAAATCAAACAACTGTTGTTCTTCTTTTTTTAGTGTCTTGTTTTTCATTTTAAAGCTCCTATGAGGAAACTGATGCCTCTTTATGGCCAATAAAAGCAAACCACACCATTAACAAAATGACTGATGATGACTGTACTCTAATTTCCACTGTCTGTAATCACTGCAGTTCACAGCACAGGGAAGAAAACCCCTTTATTATGTCTACAGCAGATATTCAGGATGAGTGAGAGATTTGACTGTTTAAAGGAAGGATGAGGAATTCACCTGAAAACATGGCACACATATACACAGGACTTGATAAGCCGAGATATAAGAGGTATCGCTTTGTCCACAGGGGGCGCCAATGTCAACACAAACAGAAAGCTCCTCACAGGAGCTTTAATGAGTAAATAAGAAAGTTCCTCACGAATATCCTCATTTTGGGAGCTAGAATTATTCTTCTTATCTTGAAAACAATGATGCATTCTTTATTTTATATCCTCTTAGATTAATACTTTAATGACAAATATTTTTTATTGTTTGTAGTTGTTTGAATATTGTGTTCTTATATCTTCCTGCCCAGGGTCCAGAGATGTAAATTAACTCCTTTAGCTAACTCTGGCTCAGCAGTTATGTTGTGCATGGTCATTGTCAAATAAACGAATAAACTAAATTAAACTAAAACCAATTATGTATGTCCAAAGTCTCAAATAAAAGAACTCAGAAAAGTAAACGTGCTGCAGCACGCAGGCCTGCTTATCGTACCTAAAGTCTCTAAAAGTAGTATGGGAGGTCGAGCCTTCAGTTATCAGGCACCTCTCCTTTGGAATCATCTACTAGTCAGTACATGCCGGACTCCAGAGGCAATAGCTGCTACTACTACAACTCCTATCAGTTTCATCACTATCATCGCTCTCTCTCTTCATCTCCCTCTATCCCTCTCTGCAACACGGTCTCAGCAGATGTGTCTAACATGAGTCTGGTCCTGCTGGAGGTTTCTGCCTGTTAAAGGAAGTTTGTCCTTGCCGCTGTAACTTGCTAAATGCTGCAAAGTGCTCTGCTCATGGTGGATTAAGATGAGATCAGACTGAGTCCTGTCTGTAAGATGGGACTGGATCTTATTCTGTCTTGATGTTGGGTCTTTGTTAATAATAGGACATAGAGTACGGTCTAGACCTGCTCTGTTAAGAAAGAGTCTTCAGATAAAATTTGTTGTGATTTGGCGCTTTATAAATAAAGATTGATTGATTGTTTGACATAAATAAAGGTGTTAAAACTCAATGCCACATTTGGCCACCCCTCTGGATCTTCCCTTGTCTTCAACACTTAAACTAAGGTAAAACGTCCATGATTTGCTCTCTAAGAAGTTAAAAATGTGTTTTCCTGCAAGTAGTAAGTAACAAACTGCCTTTTGCACATGCATAGTACAAAAAAAAACTGATATGCACCTCATACTGGATGGAAGTCAGTATCATTTTGACATAGCGCCTCATTTCCCCTCAGACTCCTCTTTACTGGCTAATTTGTGGTCCGCACAGTTGTACCAGGAAATCTGTGGGCCTTGAAGCACTCTGTTTAAAGGAAATTTCCACCCAGGCACGGTTTGTTTTTCTGAATGTGTTGCATGGCAGACACATTCAAAAAATGTATGGTTGGTTTTGGTTGGAAAAATAGCTCCTCGAATCCCGAAACCATGCAATTATCTTGTAGGATTTGACTAGAAGACATTCAAACAGGTGTCAATGGTGAAACTCAAATTACAGCTCTGAGGAAATGACATGCTTCACAAATCATAATGCCCCTGCACACAGTCTGGACAAATGTGTGTCACGAAGCATGCTTTTACGAGCTTTTCAGGGGGGAAAAATGCAGATAATATGCAGACAATTTTATGTTGATAGTGATTCATTTACTTTTGAAAGCTGATGAAAGCTGTCTGATCACACTGACTTTGTAAAGTTTGCACAGATAAGAGAGTTGAGTCTTCAGTACAGAAACATCAGAGGGTTTAGTAGGAGTAATCCCTCAAAGTTAAATCCAGTCAACTTCACACTATCTGTAATAATGTGTCAGAGTGAGACGTTTGATAGTGATGTGTAAAAGGATCTGTTTCTGCACATGTTCTAGGCTGATGTAAGTTTAGGTAAAGCATTACATTTTCCCATAAAGTCAGAGATGTTGTGACAAAACCTGAAGGAATAAACAGTTACAGAGGACACGGGTCAAAGAGGTGGGAAGAACAAGCTCTTTTCATTGGAGTATTTGAAGACAGGGTTTATTCTGCTTAAATCACAAGAGGCCCAGGTTGCACCTCATGAGAAAAAGATCTCTTTAGGTGCTTCTACTTTACATTTTGTTTCTGCATCATAAAGCATTTCTGAGAATAACAGCAAGTAAGACCTTTGTTATAATCAACTTTTGAAGTATATAAGCCATGTTTGCTGTTTTTCTGCCACTGAATGCAGACAATATCTCATCATGCAGACGTGTTTTAATGCCAAGATTGCAGTCTTCCATCACTGTGCTGCAGTGGCGGTTCTGGGAAGGGGTCAACAGGGGCCAGTGCCCCTGTAAAACTGAACCTGGACCCCCCTGTGCCCCCCACCCTCCACACCCAACAAATATTGTACAATATTATTTATTGCGCCGATGTTACAGGCGGAACACATGCATGTTGCACTTGGTTCCAGTCCCTTCGAGCGCTAAGGGACTCATGTTGAGTGTAAACAGGCAAACAGCTGCTGTCAGTCTGCATGTTGATACAGTACACAGTAGTATATATGTCTAGTATAACATCGCACGGCTCAGATCCTCTCTCTCCTCCTCTGCTGCAGAAACCCTCATCCACGCCTTCATAACCTCCAGACTGGACTATTGCAACAGCATTCTTTACGGCCTCCCCTCCACCGACCTCAAAAAACTTCAATATGTCCAAAATTCAGCTGCCCGACTACTCACCCACTCCAGAGCCCACATCACACCCATCCTTCAGCACCTCCACTGGCTCCCCATTCAGCACCGAATCCACTTCAAGATCCTGCTCATCACCTACAAAGCCCTCAATAACCTCGCCCCCTCTTACCTGACCGACCTCCTCAAACGCCACTCCCCATCTCGCCGCCTCAGATCATCAGATGCCAATCTTCCCGACCCCCTATCACCAAGTCCAAGCACCGCACCTTGGGGGACAGAGCCTTAGGCATCGCTGCCCCCACTCTCTGGAACTCTCTCCCTCCACACATCCGTAACTCTGACTCTCTCCTCTCTTTCAAAAACCACCTCAAGACCTACCTGTTCCAAAAAGCATACCACACATGACCTCTCCCCCCGCCCCATCTCTGTCCCTGTTTTGTTTGTTTTTATTTATGTGTTTTATTTTCTTTCTTTAGTTTTCATCTTATGTAAAGCGACTTTGAGTACTAAGAAAAGCGCTATATAAATTCTATGAATTATTATTATTCTTATTAGTATAAAGGAATGCACTGATGTTTTGCCAGTTTGTTCTCAGCCAGTCCCCCCCTTCTCAGTCTCTTTTGTCAGGGTTGAATGTGTCCCTCTGACAGCACCCTTGGACCCAGCCTGCCCCCAGTAAAATTGGTCTAGAACCGCCACTGCTGTGCTGGACTCAGATTGCTGCAGCTTTGCATGGGAGATTCACAAGAACAAAATACTTGCATGTAAGACAATCTATTTTTGATTGATTGATTGATTGATGAGGATCCAGGCTCAAATCCAAAGGGGATCGCACTTTCTCCATCAGAGCCCCTCAACTTTAGAACTACCTCCCTGAGGAGATAAAGCTTGCAGAGTCAGCAACATCTTTAAAATCTATTCTTAAGACCCTTTTTTTACAGACTTGCTTTTATGTGACTTCATCCTTTTAACCGCTTTTTATTTTTATGTATTATTATTTTTGTTTTTTATCCAGCTAAATAATTGTTTTAATTTTATTTGATGATTTAATTGTATTATTTATTGTTTTTAATTTCCTTTTCATGTATTATTTTTATGTTCTTAATATCTCCTTTTAAATTTTCTGCTTTCTTCAGTGTGATGTCGTCTTTTTAAAAGCTTTTTATTCTATTATCCTTTAATTCTTTTATTTACTTATCTATTTTCATTTATTCATTTATTTATGTATTTAAAAAAAAAAAAACTCTTCACCACTTTATTGATATTTTATTCTTGTTAATCTTTTGCGTTGTATTTTGTTTTCTGCATTGTTAGAATGCCTTCACTGCTCTCTGTCTGTTAAAGGTTTAGTTTGTCTTCAGAGTCCTGAGTCAAAGCACTTTGCAAACATTTGTTTTTCAAGCTGCTATAAAAATAAATTTCTTATTATTATTATTATTATTCAAACTGTCTTTTTTCCAGAACTTACCACAGCTGCTGCTGCTTCACATTAATAGGGCTAAGTCATTGTGGTTGGAGCTGATCACGATTGCAAAATGCATTTATAAACCAAATCAGATATGTGGGTCAGTCCACCGTTTTTGTTTTTGCTTTTGCAAGGGAATATTTGAAGAGTCAGTCGCAGCCAGGTTAAGATGCTGCTGTGAAAGTTGCTTGTTTGTGTGGAGCATGAAATCCTTTCATGACTTTAACTAATTTGGACCAAAAATCCTCATTTTAAAAAACATTATGTATGTTTGGCTGCCCAATATATAATAATCTCCAGAAAATATACCCCTTTGGAATCAACAAAGTGCATCCAGCTGAGTACACACATCCTGACTGAGACGTCACTTATGCTTTTTTTAAAATAATTTCCTGCCTGTTTAATTGTTGTTGTTGTTGTTATTAAATCAACATCAATTTCAGGGGTTCCCAAACTTTTCCGCCCGTGACCCCCTAAATAGCAGAGCCAGGGACCAGTGATCTGTAGAGGTGGTTCAATGTTCCTCACTGAATTTTCAAAGGTGATGTTGAGGAGGGTAGACTGACCAATAACTATTTATTTATTTATTATTACATTTTTTTATTTTTTTATTTTTTGGGGTTTTCTTCTTTATATTGCTATTTATGTATACATATTAATTTGTATACACTTCTCTATATCATTTAAATTTTAATATAATCTGTTCTATTATTGCGACAGAAATCAGCAGACACTGAGGGCGTTTTAGCACTGAGTGCACTGGGCACTGAAAATGCTGAATCACATGAGTTTGAATAGAAAATTGGTGCTTCCAGCGCAAAAAAAGCCGGCAGTGGACTAACTGTTAGATAACCCTAACTTTAGGAATCATCTGGCAACAAAGAAAGGCAGAAAACTAATGAAATGTACTTATTTGAAGGGTTTTATTTCAAATGTAACTACTATTTCTGTCTACATTTTCACAATAATGGGTAAAACTACCAAATTTAGATTACTTTAAAAAAAATACAAAATCTGGAAGACATCTCACGACCCCCCAGAGGGTCCCGACCCACACTTTGGGAACCCCTGCATTAAAAAAACAAAGGTAAACTACTTTTAAATAAACCTTGTGGAGTGCTGATTTGATTGAACAGACTTCTCATTTTAAAAGAAATGACAAGCAGAAGTGGATGGCACCAATCTTCAGTGAACTGGTCACTAATGTTACTGTAGGCTGAGTTTAATTATCACACAGGTAGATAGCAGGATTAGTTATTCAGAATCCTAATTTTTAACATTTCAACCCCGCTCTGCAACTGTTTTAGCTAGGTTCACCTGTGTATATTATTGTATCATTTGTATCATGGGCCCTTCTTATCTTAGTGCTTTTATAGTCAATCCCAAACACCTCCTTTTATTGTTTTATTGGATCTTTTAATTGTTTTTATATCCAATTTTAAAATGCATTGCTGCTTGTTTGTGTCTGTTTTTTAAATGTCACTGTAAATGACTCGATATCATTGTAAATAAGGGTTGCCCCTCAATGATCTCTCGAGTATAAATAAAGGTTGATTGATTGATTGATTGATTGATTGCAGACTCCACCTGACGTCACACATGGTCCTAGAAAGACCTGCACAGCTGCACAGTAATTAGAGGTCTCTTACCTGTTAGAAGGTATTCCTCAGTTTGAAAAAGTCACAGTTTCAAAACCAGTAATATTTTACGTCATATAGTTTCCCACTGAATATGCCGCCGCTCTGATGAGCGCGCGTGCATCTCCGTCTGTGTATTACTGTTAGCCTGCTACCCGCGGTTAGCCCGCATGCTAACTAAGTAAATAAGTCCGTTTCCCTTTTAGTAGCGCTGTTCCCGAGCAGGAGAGACCGAAACATGCAGCGTGTGAGTCCACACAGAGTTACCGCTGCCCCCGGCATGTTGTCAGGACTTTTAAAAGGGTATATTTGAGTATAACGGGCCGCTCCTGCCGCTAACTTGCACTGTCAGACAAGGTGCCAGTGCTGCTGCTCCAGCCAACCAATCAGAAGCGAGAAGGGGCGGGGCTGGTCACCCAGGTAACAAGGGAAACTGAGCGAGTCACTTGACAATCACAGTGAGGTCCAGGAACATAAACAGGAAATAACATAAATAATAAAGAACTGTTTAGATTATTTTTAATGGTTGTAGCCTTAACAGTGTGTGCGTTTCTAAATTATTAATTAAATAAAATTATGAATGTTTTTATTATTATTGGCAATTCATTTATAGCTTACCATACAACAACCATACAACATTTAACATCTCCAACACATCCATCATATACATCAGGGGTGTCCAAAGTACGGCCCGGGGGCCAATTGCGGCCCCAGGTCCATTTATTTATGGCCCCAAGCTTCCATCTTAAATTGTGTTATTTATAGCAAAGAAATTAATCACAGGTTCTTTCTACAAACAAAACTAAAGTCAATCCAGAAACGTCTCAAAAAGCTTCATATGGACTACCTGTCTAAAGCCAAAGCTCTGGGAATTCTGCAAGATGGCAATAAAGAAGAAACACAAGAACTCTAAAAGTTGACAAGTTTTCAAATTAATGTTTTTATCATGATGTGAAAATGTTCTTGATGAACACTAAAACTTCAGAAGACACAAAAGAGGACACAAGACAAGATCAAATTATGAAATTGTGCAGAAAAGGCAAAATTTGGTGCATCAAAAATGTTCAAAACTCAGGAAAATAATTATTTAGTTCTTAAAATGTTGTCTGCTGGTCAGAAAAGTCTTAAAAACCACATAAAAAAGAAGTGGTGAAATCTAGATCATGATCCTGCCATGGGAAAATAATGACACAATACTTTTTCCCACATTGCCCGACCCTAATGAGAAACATTTTCCTCCAGAAGAAGATAAAGTTTGCTCATGTGTACATGGCTTGTGGAGAACTGAGGACTACCTAGTTACCGATTTAATGAGACAAAATTTAAAATGATTGTTATTAAATAAATATTTCATATACAACTTTTGGGATTCCTAAGTCTCAGTAGGAGCCACTGGCCCTGAGGTATTCTGACAACATCATATGTGGCCCTCTTTGAAAAAAGTTTGCACACCCCTGATATACATGCTACAAGTCACGCACCAGGTCTGTACATGGGACCAGAGGGTCTGTGGAGGACAGCATAAGTTAATGTAATAAATAAATAACAGTAAAATACGACAACGATTAAAAGACAATATAATCTCTTGTCATATCAATGTTATTTAAAATGACAAGAAAGACTGCCGTCTGAGTTTAAAAGCCTGATAGCAGACGGGATATTGTTTTGTGTGTTTGATTATTTTTACTTTAATCAATTGATTTATTGTTATTTAATTTAAGGTAATTAACTTTGATGCCATAGGGGCATCAGTATATTTCGTTACTCCCTTTTATAGGTTGATAGTTTTGCACCGGGTGACGTCTATATATATGGGTAGGTAAGCTAGGAGGGGCGGACTATGGGGATGGTGAATGGTTTTTAACAGGGACATTTGAGAGAGAAGCTACCTTTTGTTTGAGCGAACCTTTT
Organism: Notolabrus celidotus; assembly: GCF_009762535.1. Taxonomy (NCBI): domain Eukaryota; kingdom Metazoa; phylum Chordata; class Actinopteri; order Labriformes; family Labridae; genus Notolabrus; species Notolabrus celidotus. The sequence goes on from NC_048280.1 coordinate 4,478,310, forward strand.
GTTGTACAATAAACCCCCATTAGACTGAATACTTGGCTGGACATTGACACTTTTTTGGACACCGTGTAAGATCCACTCTCCCCGTGCCCCGTGGCCGGGTTTTGATTTGAGATTTAAGTTTTGTAAGTTGACCAATCTCAAACAGCCACTACAATTATTAAAAAAACAAGATCAATCAATTATCAATTTAATTATTTGAACTTAAAGGTGCAGTGTGTAAAATTTAGCAGTGTTCGGCAGAACAGACATAAATTAAATATAATATTCATAAGTATGTTTCAATGAGTGTATAATCCCCTAATTTAAAGCATGATTTTGTATTTGTTAACTTTAAATGAGCCTTTTATATTTACATAAGGAGAGGGACCCCTTCCATGAAGGCCACCTTCTTGCTCTGCAACATTTATACAGTAGCACAGGATGAAGAAACTACACACCATGCTCCATTGTTTGTAATATTTTGTAAAGACTACTCCATAAAGAAAGGATCATACTTATCATGCATCACAGGAGCTTCTTTTCCGGGGGTTGAGCAATACCGCTATATATATTCCCCTTTCTACACACTGTACCTTTAACATACACGTTTACTAAAGTACCAAATATTCCATATGTTGTTTGAAAATAAAACAAATTGGGTTCAATGGAAAACTATTATTTTTTTTAACTATTCATCCAGAGTACCAGACATTTAAAAATAACACATTTTAGAGCTGCCTTAACCTTGATACCTTGAAACTGTACCTATTTTTGCTTAAAGTTGTCATCCAATCTCTTATACGTTATGGACATTAAAACGGCGAGCTCTCTGGATGTTTTTAAACTTTGAGTAATTAATTTTTAGCCCTGGACTGCATTGTTTTACCATCATTTCTATTTAATTTCTTTTTATGCTATTTTATTCTTTTTATCTTTTTTTTCTGGTATTTATTTTATTTAGTTGATTGATTTTATTTCCTTTTTATTTTTAAGTATTTCATATCACATTCCTCTATCTTGTTTCAGCCTTGTATCATTTTACATATTGCTGTTGTTTTCTGTCTCTCTGTTCTTTTGTGAAGAACTCTGGGCTGCATGCTTGAATGTATGAAAGGTGCTATATAAATTAAAACGAGTTGAGTTGAGAGTTGAGTGGACTCTCCTGACCACAGTGGAATTCATCATTCAGGAAGACAGTTTAAACCTTTTCCCTCGGAGGTACCCCCAAAAACCAGGCTGCACCTTCCTACCTGTAAACTCTTTGGCTTAGTTTTGTGCTTCATCAGACTCACTAGTTGGATGTAGTTTGATCTAGTCAGATGAAAGCGGCAGCATATAGCCTATAAACAACCCAACAGGTCATATGATATGTCCTGATTTTATATGTCGTCACAACACCTGTCACAAGTAACCCTTGAAAGTTCAAATATAATCATCGACTATTAAAGCTGGGGTTGGTAATCAGATTTAGATACACTTTTTGTCATACTAGTTAAAATGATCTTTATGTCCTGATGGCAATCATTACATGATGTGTTCTTAAAAAAGAAGGAAGAAAACTTGCTATCTACAGCCGGAGTAAACCTGGGAAAACACCAACCAATCACCGTTTTTTGGCTCCCCAAATTTTAAACCAATCAAATCTCATCCTGACGTTCTGCCCTCCTCCTGCGCGTACATTTCCCCGGCGTGAACTCCTCCAAGTCCCCGTCTCCTGCCTCTACTTCCCCTGACTCTATTTACTGCCCCTCTCGCTCGTCCTCGGGCCTGTCCCCTCTGACCTGATGAGGTGCTTTGCTCAGGACTGTAGTCCGGATCAGAGTCTAAAAAACTCTCACCAACAAGCAAAATAATTAATGACGTTCAGTAAGTCCTACAGAAAATATAGATTTATTGTAGCGTCCGTCCGGATGCTGTAGTGATGACGAGCCGATTCGTGAACACGTTGAGCTTTAATAACCGTTCAATGACGGCCATGATCACGCCAACCAACAAAACAACAATCAATGTTTGAATGAATGAAGAACTTCTCCTCTTGTCTCTCCTCTCTCCCACTCACACACTCTACACCTCTCCTGATGCCTTCACTGACCATCAACACTGTAGGAATTAAGAACATCTACACTGAACATGTTTAACAAACAGTAGAGTTGTTACAGTATCATATATGTGTTATAACTTTTCTCCTGATATCGTGTCACCATGACAACTGGATAATGCTAGCATGATAGTTGTGAGTACTAACAGCAGCCATGTTTGTTTGTGTTTTTAACTTTCACTATGATAATGTTTTGGTGAGGACCGGTTTTGAATCAGTCACCATCATATGGTCGAGAATCAGCGGCGCTCGTGCATGTGAGCGGGGGGGCGTCGTTTTGGAGGAGCTCTGAGGGAGGAGGGGAGGGGTTAGACGGAGTCATGAGGAAAAGCTACATTCAAATTCATGCTGGTTTTCCGAGACTACCAACCCTAGCTTTAAAGAAAATGCTGTTCCTGTCAAACGCTGGGGCTCACATTAAGAAGCTGGTTAAAAAAAAGCCTTTAAAATATTTCACAGCCTATCACAGAGTCAGTGGTTAGGCCAGCACTCACACATTAGATTGGAACAGAGCAAATTTAGAGTAAATGTCAAAATGTGTAAAAATCATCGACAGTCCTGTTGATTTAAGTTGAAGTCCATTTATTAAAATTTGAACTGACATTTAAATGAGCGTTTACTCTGAGAAGCCTTACAGCTTAGGGTTTTGCAGAGCCATGTGGGACAAGTGCTCCTCTGGGTGTGAAAAAGATTTGATGAACTCAGCCGTAGATATTGAGTCGAGGAATTGATTTAATTTGTTGCAATAAAAAGCAAAAAGCCAAGGAGTACAAGAGGTCTCTGCGGGTTCATATATTAAAGTGGCTTGACAGAAAGCTCAGAAATTGGAAGGTTACAGGGTAACACATAAACGGTGAGGATGTTCTCACACGGAGTACAAGTGCCAACAATTTTCAAGTGAAAGATGAACTACAGACAGAAGATCCACATGTTTGATTATCTTAAAGAGGTCATTTGTGGTAAGGACAAACTGTACGCATCCTTCACCATCATAAAAAAATGTAAACACACTTTCAATACTTCTCATTTTCTCTGAGTCTTTCAAAATTAGACACACTGTGAAAGTGAGAAAATCGAGATTACAAAGGTTACAAAGGACATTTTTCACTTTTTCCATCGACATCAATGGTTACAGAAGTCGACTCAAACTGCTGCAAAGAACAGAGTCTATTATTTTGAGCAGTAAGATGAAAAAGACGAGGAGGGGGAACCAAAATTATCACAAAACTTGAAGTCCTTGGTCTCTGATTCACACAGCATATCGCCTGAGAAGGTTTGATTTGTCATTCATCACCAGGATCTTGAACTCATAACCTTTGCATCAGATATCTATTCATGATCACAGCGAGCTGCCTGGAGAAATGTAACTAATTTTAGGCTTAGTTCTGAGAGGTTCAGGTCATCTGGTAGTTAGAATATTATCCAAAGATTGATCTCTCCACGAGTAAAAAACCGATGCTCCATATCCAGTGATACAATATAGTGCTCAAATTTTCCTTCTATTGTAAACAAAGCCTCCCCACAAATAGAGAGGCACAGGCTGCTTTGTATGGAATTTTAAAGGGTATTTTCTGAGACTCATCCTACATTAATCCAACTGTTTTGCAGATTTATTTAGGCCTTTTTTCACATAAGCATTTAACTTTTGAAAATGTCCCAAATTTTCAGGGTGAGCTGCATGTTTAAACCATCGACTGTCTAGAAAATGAATGTAGTATCCATGACGTCACCCATCTGTTTCTGAAGCGCTGTTTTGAAGCCGATCCTCAGCGGGTGCCATATTGGAAATGCTGAACTCAACCTAACTTCTGTCCAGCTAGTGTGAGGTAAAGAGGCGGGGCTTTAGCCTGTTCGCTAACAGCTACAGGGTGTCTGCCTGTCAATCAAGTCAGCTATGCCCTTATTTGGGCAAAACTCGTAAGTTTAATATCTTCAGAAAATTTTATTCAGCCCGGAAAAGGGTGTGCCAATCAAGCGGCAACCTCCGGTCTAAATATATGATTCCAATGCAGAAGTGATAAAAACTGCAGTTCATAGAGGATCCACTTGAGGCTGGCTCCGGAAGTACCGGAAACCGCATACACACCCATTCAAAGAAGACGATCTTCACAGCAGAAATAAACATGTTTACAGCCTGGTTCAAAACACAAATATAGTCTGGATAGCTCATTTCTCAATCGGCTCACACTGAAGGGGGGGTGAATTTTTTTCTAACCTGGCAATTTCAGAGATATTGAGATTACAAGTCTTCCAATGAGAGGCACAGCTGACTTGATTGACAGGCGGGAGCACTGCAGCTGTTGGCTAGGAGGCTCAAAGCCCGCCTCTTTATGTCACACTCGCTCAAAAACAGCAACAAGGCTGCCGCCGACGATTGGCCTCAAAACAACGCTTCAGAAACAGATGGGTGACGTCCCGGATACTACGTCCATACCAAGCGGCAACCTGCGGTTATAAACTGCAATACATCAGTAATCCACTTGAGGCTGGCTGCAGAAACACCGGAAACCACATAGACATGAATGGGAAAAAGACGATCTTTGCAGCATTAATAAACATGTTTACAGCCTGGTTCAAAAAACGGCTTGGCCCTATGAAGCTAATCTCTCTATCTGCACATTGAACGGGGGTGAATTTTTTTTCTAACGTGACGGTTCAGAAGATATTAAGATTACCAGTTTTTGCCCAAATAAGGACATGACTGACTTGACTTCCGGTCGGGAACACATAGCTGTTGGCTAAGAGGCTCAAACTCCGCCCCTTTACGTCACACTCTGCCTGGTTGAGTTCTGCATTTCCAATATGGCTGCCGCCGTCGATTTGGCTTCAAAACAGCTCTCAGGAACAGATGGGTGACGTCACAGATACTACGTCCATATTTTATACAGTCTATGATGACAATAGAGAAATAAGCTACTCAGATCCAAACTGTTTTTTAAACCAGACTGGAAACATGTTTATTTCTGCTGCAAGCATCATCTTTGTATTCTTGAGATACATAGTGAATAAAGATCTTTCTAATTTCTGATCTTCTTTGAATGGGTGTGTATGTGGTTCCCTGTGTTTCTGCATGCCAACCTCAAGTGGACGCTCCATGAACTGCAGTTTTTAACACTTCTGCTTTGGCTTCATATTTTAAGGTTGCTGCTTGGAGGCTACATACATGTTGGTGCACTCATATTTGCCACACATGATCACTCCTCCAATTTATGAAGTAAGCCAATATTAAACTCTCTCTTAAACAGTCCATCAGATTAGAATGAAAGATGATCGGCTTGTGATAATATGAGAACGCCCGTGAGGCTGAAACGTTCTCTTAACTCATTTGTACACTTTGCTTGGGAACAAAATGTTACAAGTGGTACAAGGGGTTCTTGCTTGAGGCCTACTTACTTTAACTCGTGCAGCGGTGGGGGGTACAAATTTGAGAGAAACCACACTTAATGAGGGAATAACTGCTTTACAAGCCTGATAATGATGAAGAAGAGCTAACGGTGGCAGACTACAGGTTACAAAGGACCGCAAAGCATCACCCACGTCCTGACTGGCAGCTGTCACTGTGCTGCGTGAGGCCCTCCGAGGTGTTCAGAAGATAACGCCGGGTGTAAAAGGATCCTACGTGGACACTGTTGCAGCTCACTAGTTTCTTAACCTCACAATGGATAACAGATGTGCGGGATTCACAAGAGGAATTTTCTTTCCTGTATAACAAAGCCCTTGAAGCTCGTGTAATATAAGTGTGCGTGCATGCGTGTGTTCGTGGAGGATGTTGTGTTTTTGTGAATGTGTGTGTGTTTAAGGGGTACTGTGAGGAGGTGGGAGGGTAAAAGGGGGTTGGGAGGTGTATTACAGAGCTCCTCACACACACACACACACACACACACACACCCCTCCCACTTTGATCTCAGAGCATGAAGGTTGAGATTTATCAATGTGGAGGAAAATCTAACTTTCTCACAACTTTTTAAAGAAAGAAAAGAAAGATAAATGAAAAATAAAGAGTACTCACCCTCTCTATCTACTTCACCAGCCTGTAAGAGGGAGGGGAGAAGAAAGCTCGTTAAATGCGAGGAGGAAATCCTAATAGTCTGAGATGTGCAGCAGCAGTTTGCAGCAGACTGAGCTGCTTGTGAGAAATTAACAAAAATGCCTCTATTTTACGCGTCTTATGTAACATGCGTGCGCAGTGTCAACATGGATTTGACAGAGGAAGCAGTGTGCGCGTATGCAGAAACTTTTTACGCACTTAACCTGTTGCTGTGTCGATAAGCTGAAGTTTTCCTCTCTAACAACAGATGGATTTATTTAGAATTAACTGAGTTTAAAGCTGAGAGGTCAACAGAAATGGCACATTTGAGAGTGGAGTAAAGCAGCAGAGAAGCGGATCAGACACTTACCTTGTCAGCTGAAGTCAACACAAATCCTACAAGTAGCAACGCTAGTGACAGGAAAGCCATCACGAGTTTTAAAGGGATACAACTTTCTCCAATTAAAAGAAAAAAAGAAAAGTTAGATTCGGGAACTTTTACGCAAGCGTGACCCGGCTCATTCAAAAAAAAAAAAAAAAGTCTGTCAAAAGTGTGTGTGCGGACTTCAAAAGAAAACACACTTCAAAGTAGATAAAGTTTCATGAACAGAGGAGTGAGGCGAGTTGCGACACTTTGTCAGTCAGTCAGTCTCAGTGTTTGTCTGCTGACTGAGTTTCTATAAAGAAGTTTGTTGGAGGAGTTAGTAGCGGGACATCCCCTCTGCCGCTGGCCGGACAGAGCTGCAGTGTGGAGCTGCTCGTGCAACCTGGCACTTTGGCTCCCCTGGCTAATAAACGGTAAAGACCAGCCTCACGTGACGTCACTGAGCCTTTCCTCCTCCAGTCTGAACACATGGAGGCACACAGGAGGAGGAGGAGGAGGAGGAAGATCCCCCTCCCTAAATGTAACCGAGGACATGGACAGGATGAGACAGGAGGCAGGCTTAGTTGGGCACAGTGTTGAAGGTTGTTGTGCCATCTCATTTGTTAAAGACATCTCAAAGTGAAAACTTTAATTTCTGCTCCTCTTCCTGTGTTTAATGTAGTTTTATTAGCCTACTTTGGATCATTAAGACTTGATGTTATATACAACATTTTACGAAAGTTAGTTAAGTTAAAGGTGCTGTGAGGAACTTTTGTTTTGTATTGATTCTGGCGCCCCCATTGTAGACAAAGTGATGCCTCTTATCTCTTGTCCTGTACATGCAAAAGTAGTATTTTCAACAAAAGCCTCATCCTGTTGTGCTCAACAGTCAACTTTATCAGGCAATGTGATTACTTTCCATGAAAACAGTCAAATAAAGGCTGTTTCTGAAGCAAGATGTCCATCATCTGGTCTGACACCTACCCCCCCAGGGCGGTTTCAGGCTTTAAACATTACAACAGAGAAGGTGCCAGTGTTGCTGCTGATGGACTTGTTTGCTATTGAAGGTTATAAAGAGGCATCGGTATCATTTTCAGTCTGTTTCTCAGCCAGTTCAAAACTCCTCACAGGGCCTTTAAGCTTAACTGTTTTAAATGAATATATGAATGGAATTGTATGTCTTTTAAAATGTGTCTTATTCAATCAGAAATACTTCATTCACCCCCAGAGGACAGTCATTAAAGTTGCTCCTATACACAATAATTAAGAAAAAGAAGAAGTAACTACTAATATATTAATGCAAGTACAATGAAAATAATGATGATAAAAGGATGCACAGAAGACAAAGTAACCTTGGTAGAAAATAAATGGTTTGAAGTCCTCAGAGATCAGGAAGAGGGCACTCTGGTGGTCTGTCTGGAGTCTGGCTACGGCAGCGTTGAGAACGTTGGACGCCGTTGTCGGGTTTATCTTGCCTCGTGTGATTTTATGACCTGCTTGTTTTATTTGGCTGCCCATGTAAAGCACCATGTAAAGTGCTCCATAAATACAATTATCATTATAAGATAAGATAATATTTTCTTCATTGATCCCCCATTGGGGGTAAGCCAGCAGCTTACAACATGGGACAGGGGAATACAACAATGTACTTACATAGTTAAAAATATAATAACTATAATAACAGTAATGATAAAGGTAAAATAATAAATAAGGTAAAATAAAGTATAGCAAATATAACAGATATATACACACTATGTACACTTCTATCTGATGAATAGATAGTGAGGTTAAGTTATTGCACAGATAAAATTTCACTAGGTTATCACAAACATACACAGTAACGTAGTGCCAAGTCACAAAGTAACTGCCATGTAGTGAAGAGAAAACATGATGACAGATGACTAACGGGGCATTGTAGTGCTGCTGTTAAATAGTCTATAGTATTATTATTGTTATTAAGCTGTATTGATCCTTCACAGAGGAAATTCACTTCTTAAAGCAGCTTAGAAAGGAGGATATTTACACAGTAAAGATGTGATGAAAAAAGAAAAATACAGGGGTCCAAAGCTTGATCCGTAAAGCAACTGGACTGGTAGAGCCCCCTGAAAAATACAGGGGGCAAAACATTGTAAGAAACTAAATAATAGTCGTAACAAAACCACACTATGTGCATCAATAAATGTGTGGATTCAATCAATCAATCAATCTTTATTTGCATAACGCCAAATCACAACAAACGTTATCTGAAGACTCTTTCCAAACAGAGCAGGTCTAGACCGTACTCTATGTTCTATTATCAACAAAGACCCAACACCAAGACAGGATCAGATCCAGTCCCAACTTACAGACAGGACTCAGTCTGATCTCATCTTAATCCAGCATGAGCAGAGCACTTTGCAGCATTTAGCAAGTTACAGTGGCAAGGACAAACTTCCTTTAACAGGCAGAAACCTCCAGCAGGACCAGACTCAGGGAACTCTAACAAAATTATAAAGTAAACGGTTGTTTGATCCTGAGCTCCTAATGCCATCATGAGAGGACAGTTAATGCCCTGATAAAGAGAGAGGAAGCAAAGTTTAAAGTTGTGTAAAGTCAGCAAACACTCCCTGATGAGACTCTTCTAAAAATACTATCACCACAGTCAGTAACTTAATAAAAAACATCACTTTTATGATAATTAAAAGGCAGGCTTTTGGAGAAATTTAAATATAAATGATGCGTTCACTGACCTAGTCTTTCAAACTAACATTCATTAATATCAACTACATGGCAAAGAGATGCAGCAACAGCGACTTTTTGTTTGACAAGTGACACAAAAACAGTCTCCTGGTGGCAAAAGAAAGAGCTCTTTTCTAAACCATCACATCTCCTTATGTGCATTTGTGTAGACTTACACAAAATATGTCACTGTCATTGAAATACAACAGCTTGACATTTGCACTGACTGATGCAAAAAGAGAAACCACTTATTTTTCCTACATTTTTAAGATGATTTGATGCTGAGGATAGTTGGAAGTGTTTACCACCATGCTTTTTCACCTCAGATTTGGTGATTAAAGAACTTAAAGAGGCCTGAGGAGGTGAAATAGTCATTTGTACAGATCTATTTTTAGGTGGTGAGACACAAATCACTGTAGCAGCTTTCCTTGCAGTAATAATTTTATTGCTTCCCCTGCCTAACCTCATCTGAACACATGGTGGGACAGGAGAACCAGGAGAGCGCCGACCTTTTGGAGCCCAAACTGATGAGGAAAAGTCAGAGGGTTTACACATGGACAATAAGCCAACTCCTGCACATAAATAAAAATATGCACAAATCTCAACTGTGTCAGGGAATTATTTGATGATGAGGATTCATATTCTTTCAGATTTAAGGAGAACTTAACTCAACTTTATGTATGAAGCAGCTTTAATACATACAAGCATGCAGCTGAAAGTGCTTCACAACAGAAGAGAGACAGAAAACAACAGAGGTGGCTAAAATAATAAAGGCTTAATCATAAAATATACTTTAAATAAAATCAATACAATAAAATTAATATAAATTAGTATAGATAAATAAATAAATAAATAAATAAGGGTAGAAAGTAAAATATAAAATCTGTTAAAAATTATCCTATAAATAAAAAAATTATTAAATAGTATAAATAAATGTTGATAATAATAATAATAATAATAATAATAATAATAATAATAATACAATAATAATAATAATAATAATAATAATAATAATAATAATAATAATAATAATAATAATAATAAAAACAATACACAATAATACAATAATAATAATAACTTTGCAGTCCAGGGCTAAATTGAATTTCTCCAAATTAAAGCCAGATTAAAAAGTTAAGTTTATTACTTTTAAAATCACCCAGAGAGCTCGCTGTTTTAATGTTCAAAGGCAGAGAGCTCCACATTTCTGGAGCATAAAAACAGAAAGCTCTCTGACATCTGCTTGTGTGAGACATGAGGAACATTTAAAGGAACATTTAAAAGGGAGAATGTTCTCTCTGTCTATCTTTTTAATTCCGTGAATTGAATTTTGCCACTCTGAGTCCTAAAATATTCCGCCATCTGAATACATTTCACATGAACCATTTGAGAGAGCAGCACAGTTCTTGTCTCCGCTGACTGAAAGGATCCAAAGGGCAAAAGCTGCGTGTAAAATCAGGTCAGGTGGTGGCAGGAATCATTTGCACTAATATGGACTGTAGTATGCCTCATTACTGTCTTCTTCCTCTCTCTGTCTTCCTTCATGTCAGCACTCTCTCTGATGTATAAATGCCAAGACTTCAGGGTTACAAAGGATCCAGTGGTGTCTTTGAATATTAATACAGAGTCTCAGCATGTGCTAATGGGACACCTCCGGTCAGATCTGTGAAACTTTAATACGACAGCATAAATGTCTCCATTGAATGTCAACGAAACAAGATGGCAAATGGTCTGGGCTTACCCTTTTCTGAATAATGATGTCAATAAGCATCAATGGCTTCACATGAACAGGACTCATTCTACTCAGATCTAAAGAACTGGGATACAAACTGCAGCATGAGGTGTGGACAGAGCAGGCTTACATTCCTGGCAGCTGTAGTACTTCAACCCTTCTGCCATCTTTATTTTCTAAATGCTGCATAAAAATTCCGGTGCAGGTATGAATTTGGCATCAGAAATCTCCTGGTTTTTGTACGCGTACGAGCACTACTGCCAAGTCATGTTCCATTGGGCTTTACTGAAAATACAGACAGAATTACAGAGTCTGTGTGGAGACGAATGCAGTCTTAGTCTTCTGAAAGATAACCAAAAGAAACAAAACATGAAAACTCCTCACAGCGTCGACTTAAGGAAACCAGTGGGAGTTGTTCCTTGTTCATAAATGTAGTGAAATTAAAATAATTGATCAGACTGTTAAAGTAAAGTAGCATCAAATGTGGAGAGAAAAGTAAAAAGTATACACACAGTAAAAGTGGGGACTCCCCTGAGGTATCCCAAGGCCAAACATCCCGCTCTGTAGCTGCTGACCCAGTGCCCCCACCAGAAGCTTAAAGCTCTGTCTTTATAAGTAGAGAAACTCCAAACATGTTTTCTGCTCTGTTGTTGGGGCGTTTTGACCTTTGACCTCTGTATTTTTTCCATGTTGGCAGTTTGAGCCGTGTCTTGATTCTGAACTTTTGCACGTACTGTGGATATTTCAGGTGTCCCAACATACATGAATATCTCGCCTCATTTGCATCAACACAAACACACAAACCATCTTATAACAAGGTTGAGCTTGACTGAGGTGAATGGTGAAGCTGGTTATGTATAGCCAGAAACAAAGGTTTTCACAACTTGTCAGATGATTCAACCTTCTCAGTCATTTTCCTCAAAGGGAGCTCCTGATGATTCATGTTCCCATAAAAACAGAGATACAATTTATCTAATTAAACATTAGATCAACGTGCTGGAGAGCCGAGGCCACATCCACTTCCTGAGGGGGCGTGGTCAGAGGGAAAACAGAGTGTTCTGAGCAGGGCTGAAGAAGAGGGCTTTTCAGGCAGACCAAAATCTGATTTCAAAGTGTTTTTTTGAGCATAAACTTTAAAGACATGTTTTGGGGACCTCTTAGACCAATATATATTGATGAAAAAAGCCTGATATGTCACCTTTAAGTTCTTTTAATGGTTTAATATTTTAGTCTTTTATTATCTTAGAAATGTATTTCACTTTGGGGATTTTAATTTCCTGTGTTGAGTTTTAACATCTTATTTTACCTCCAGTGTTTCCTCATTAAGATATCATGAGAGCGTTTCCTTAGTTTATTTCAGTGACTTCTTTTTTATTTTTTATTAATTTATTTTATTTTTATTGTTTTTATTACTATTGTTGCATATTGTGTTCTTAACCTTAGGATTGTGGGGTGGGTTTGGGGTCGGGGCTGAGGCTGGGATTTTTTTCTTAAAGGTGACATATCATGCAAAATGGACTTTTTAATGGTTCTCTACCTGAAATGTGTGTCCCTTGCATGTCTACAAACCCCCCGAGAATGAAAAGAATCCATTCTGCCCCTGTTCTGATTTCTCCACCTTTCTGTAAATGTGTGTGAAACGAGCCGTTTCAGACTTCTGTGTTTTTGTTACGTAACAACAATATCCGGTCTGTCACGGAGTCAGAGCTCGGAGCTTGTTCAGCCCATAGACTGTATAAAATACAACTCAACCCCTCCTCTGTTTTTCATTACCTGCAGAAATGTGTGCTAACAAGGAGCTTAGGAGGGAGGCATGCTAGTTGTAGGCTGTCTTAATAAACACAAAGGTCGGTTTTACTCCCCACGTCTGCAGATTTGAAGATCTAGTGGATGATTTTTATATGTCATGGAAAAGTGCTAGCACTAGTTAGCATAGCCACATAGCTACATGTCGTAGCTGTAGCTGTGTACCAAGACACACTTCGACAAACTGACAAATAAAACAACAAGAAACACTAAATCTGTGACCAATCCTTCAGAAAGGTCCTGCTGCAGGCGCCTCTCTGTCAGGATCAGATTCTGGATCAGATTCAGAGGGTTGAAGTAACGCGGGTCTGTATATTCAGCCAACATGTAAACATTAGATCAACGTGCTGGAGAGCCGAGGCCACATCCACTTCCTGAGGGGGCGTGGTCAGAGAGAAAACAGACTGTTCTGAGGAGGGCTGAAGAAGAGGGTTTTTCAGGCAGACCAAAATCTGATTTCAAAGTGTTTTTTTGAGCATAAACTTTAAAGACATGTTTTGGGGACCTCTTAGACCAATATATATTGATGAAAGAAACGTGATATGTCACCTTTAATTTATTCTGTTTGAAGTTGTTTTATGTACAGCACTTTGTGCTACAATGTCATTGTATGAAAAGGGCTTCATGAATAAAGTCTGATTGATTGATTGATTGATTGATTGATTGATTGATTGATTGATTGATTGAATTGTGCAATTCATCTCATTCAGGCAAATTGCACAAATCATGTCAGACGGGCGAAATTGCACAATTTGTCTCATTCATGCTTATTGCAAAATTTGTGTCATTTGTGCAAATTCCACAATTCGTCTCATTCAGGTGAATGATATTACACTTGTTTGATGTGAACACAGTCCTGCTCACAGAAAGCTGCATGAGTGGGACAAGGTAAAGTTAGTCTTACTTGCACACTGTTGTTTTCAATTTTCTGTTTGAAGCAAAAGAAGCAGACGAGATAAGAGGATTACAATTATGAGGTTTCTTTCTCTTAAACAGACCTTGTGTCGAACCACTTGCTGAGTTTTTATAGTTATTGTCTGGAGCATGAAAGATTTTTTGAAAATCATATTTAAGTGTTCTGCAGATGGGAGAAATTATCAGACACGAAAGTTTGTAAAACACAAATACACTGAAGAGCACCAACTAAAAAAGTATTACACAGAGAGAAGCACAGCCGATTTGACAAAAGCTTCTAATAGCAGGTCAATTAGAGCTGATTGTCATTTTATCCACTGCGGGAATACAAGCAGTTTATAAAAGATAATGAGAAATACATTTGTTTGGTTCAAACTGAAGTGGCGGAGATTTATTTAAACTGTCTGCAGAACTACTCAGAAACATTAAATCTCAAAGAGACTGACACTTTTTTAAGATACAGATTTTCAAAAGTTGTTTTTCAAAGAATGCAAATCAACTGTTTCTGTTATTGAGCCAATTATGTTTGTGAGCATGTTCAGAAAAATGCAGTAACTTTAAAATATCTTATGATGGCTGTTTCTCACTAAAGATTATATGTCTGTGGCCTGTGGCACCCATAGACTGTATAATAAAGGGATGTAGTATCCGTGACATCACCCATCTGTTCCTGAAGCGCTGTTTTGAAGCGGATCGTCGGCAGGTGCCATATTGGAAATGCTGAACTCGACCTAACTTCTGTCAAGCTAGTGTGAGGTAAAGAGGCAGGGCTTTAGCCTTTTCGCTAGCAGCTACAGGGTGCCGCCTGTCAATCAAGTCAGGCATCTCCTTATTTGGGCAAAACTTGTAAGTTTATTATCTTCTGAACCTCTGCTATTTAAAATTTTTTACCACTCGTACACTGTGTGCCGATAGAAGAATGAGCTATTCATTTTATTTTATTTTATTTATTAGTTTATTTGACAGGGGCCATGCAAAACAAAAACTGTCAAGCCAGAGTTAGCTAGAAGCTAATTTTCATCTGTGGTCCCTGGGCAGGAAGATGTTAACCAATACAAATGATAAAAAAAAACATACTAGCATTTAAAACAATACATACACTACTCAACACAGTCCATCACTAATAACAACAAATTTAAAATTACATTTCATTGTCTCTAATTTGATGCATTCAGATGATCACCTACCTGAAATATGTACCAAGACACACGTCGACATACTGATAAATAAAACAACAAGAAACACTAAATCTGTGACCAATGGTTCAGAAAGGTCCTGCTGCAGGCGCCTCTCCGTCAGGATCAGATTCTGGATCAGATTCAGAGGGTTGAAGTAACGTGGGTCTGTGAGCAGCCGTGTATATTCAGCCAACATGTAAACATTAGATCAACGTGCCGGAGAGCCGAGGCCACATCCACTTCCTGAGGGGGCGTGGTCAGAGAGAAAACAGACTGTTCTGAGGAGGGCTGAAGAAGAGGGTTTTTTAGGCAGACCAAAATCTGATTTCAAAGTGTTTTTTTGAGCATAAACTTTAAAGACATGTTTTGGGGACCTCTTAGACCAATATATGTTGATGAAAAAAATGTGATATGTCACCTTTAACGATCAATTATCGATTAATCATATAAAAACTGTAACTGTTTCCATGTCAAAAACATTTCCAGATGCGTTTTTTTCCCCTAAATCAAATAAAATATCTACGGATCGTATTGAGGTGTTCAAAATTTTAACATGTGGAGCAGGCTCACAATCTCAGCGAACATACAGTCATAAAAGTGAAGGCTCAGACTTCAACAAGTGAACTGAATAGAAACAGATTTCAGACTCACAGTGTCCAGTTTTCTGTCTCCTTGTTCTTATTGAGAAAAATAAGCATGTGTACGCTGTCAGCCATCAGCAACGGGCGCAACTGGGTCATAATCAGAACGACGGCGGAGAAAAAAAGTGCTCGTGGAGACCTGTCACTCAGCCGCAGCCGCTTTGCGCAACACCTTCAGTCAGCTGATTCACATCCAAACATGCTTTAAGCTTAAAATAACTTCAAGATCTTGCTCATCGCCTACAAAGCCCTCAATATCCTCGCCCCCTCTTACCTGACCGACCTCCTCAAACGCCACTCCCCATCTCGCCGCCTCAGATCATCAGATGCCAACCTCCTGTGTTCCTATCACCAAGCCCAAGCACCGCGACTTGGGGGACAGAGCCTTTGCCATCGCTGCCCCAACTCTCTGGAACTCTCTCCCTCCCCACATCTGCAACTCTGACTCTCTCCTCTCATTTAAGAACCAACTCAAGACCTACCTGTTCCAAAAGGCATACCACACATGACCTCTCCCCCCGCCCGACCTCTGTCCCTGTTTTGTTTGAATTATTATTATTATTATTATTAATAAACACCTCCCTGATAGCTGAACCAAATACGAGACCACATGATGTTTGTTCCACTTGATATGAAATCAAAACAAAAAATGTGTTCGAGTAATTTCTTAACAATCAATTAATCCATACTCAATTAATTGTTGACATCCCTAGTATAAAGCACCTGAAAATTTGCTCAACATGAAGGATGTCATCACCGGTCAGTACCTGCTACATTCACACATCATTTCTTCTATCTTCATTGTCTTCATTGGACATTTAACTAACCAGCTGGCAGGAAAGAGTCTCAATAAAGTTGGCATGCACAGATTCAGCCTTTGGCGTTCACACATGCAACCATGTTTGCAATTTTAATAAAAGCAGTGCATGTGTGAAAGAGTGAACTTCTCCATGAGCCCCAGATTCACCTCAGACTGTAAACAAAGACAGAAAAAAGCAACAACTTTATTCCCAAGTTTGGACCTCCCCCCCCTTGTCTCATTCTGAGAGCGTGATCCGTCTGACTGATGATGCCCTGAGACACCGTGTGAGGCTTTGGCTGCATCACACATGGACGACACATGAACATATATCACTGCTTTTATTGGGCACAGCGAAAGGGCCGTCAGAGGTCCATGTCAAGACATTCTGTTCACTCTCCTCCCCCTCCTCCCTCCTTTCTCTCTCTCTCTCTGTCTGCTATGTGATGCTTCCTCACTCTGCAGGATTAATAAATGACTGGATAAGAATGGGGAGAAATAACAAGCTGGGTGTTGTTGTCATCATTGTTGTTGTTGTGTGCTCCTGTTTGTAGACCTAGCTCGGCTGGACCGTAGGTGAGCCTCCTGCAGATATGGAAACTCTAATTAAGCGCCACATCTGCACGCCTCATGGGTACACGGCTGTGGGAGAGGAAGAAACAGACACTGGCAGAGAAAGGTGAGAGAAAGTATCTGATGGGATTGAGTCTGGAGGTAAAATGAGAGGGGGGGGGGGGGAATAAATGAGTGACCAGGAGGTTTAGACTTGGAGTGGGAGATGAGGACAGCTGGGAAGAGAGAGAAAAAGTGATTTCCTTTTTTTTTTTCTTATGGAGTCAAGGTTTCCTGGTTTGTTAGTTTATCAACATCCTGTCCATCCTTGACCCGCCGCTCATACACAGACCCTTAGACTTCCTTCGTGTGGCCTCTGAGTCCAACATCTGGTCCTCCTCCGAGCACAGAACCAGACAAATAAGTCGCTGTTACAATTGGCAGGGAATCATAAAGCAGATTGAAAGCAGGCCGGTGTGGCCCAATTAGATTTCTGAGCAGACACTGTGCTGAAAGATTCAACCCAAGAGGTTACAGGAGAAGATTTCCTTCTTTGTTTATCAAGTGAAAGATGATTTTCTGATGATTTCACTCGAGAGGACAGATGGTTAATGCTTTTACGGGTGTGCTAACAACTTCGCTTAACTTATCCTTCAACACTCAGATCTGGGATTCCTCCATGGGGAACAAATGAAGTTACTGATGTTCTTTTTTTTAACTTGTAACAGAAGATTTCAGTGTTATGATATTTTATTTTGCCTTTTAACAAGTTGTTCCCAGAAAATTTTCAGGCCTGCTCCCCCAATTAATTTGTGCATCATGAATATCATTTGCAATCTTATTCCTAAAAGGAGCAACTTCAATTTTATCCACCACTTTTTTGTCACATTGTCAGATTGCTACATCAGTGTGTGCTCTCTTGCACTGGGCGATTCTGTATACACTTCATATGAAGCACGAGAGCTTTGTTTCACAAATCAATGACCCTGCTGAAAGTATTCACCAAGTTTCTGCTTTATAGACGTGACTGGGGTCGACTGTTTTGAAGAGTTGTTTTAATTTGTTGGGTCTCATACTGTTAGCTCAACCCTGGTGTTTCAGTTTAACTTGTGACCCTGTTAACTGACGACTTTCTGTGTCTGTGGTTGACGTACTTGTGGAAAGTGTGTGAATGTTTAGCAAACAGTGAAGGCCAAATTCCAAAAGATCCATGACCGGTGGTTCTCCAATCCGTCACAGCACCGGATCTGATAGGTTTCCATTCTAGTCAATGTGTTAACTTCCACTGGATCCGCTCTGTTGTGTTCCGGCAGGTCAGAGCCCTCCGGATCAGATACACAAGACTTCTATTTTTGCCGGATGTTGGAACATGATTTATCCATCTCAACAGAGCAGATGGTGCGGGACAGGAAGTCAGTCACCAAAACAAAATGAGAACATCCGGTTAATTTTCAGAATAAAACACTCTGTGTTATCACCAGATCGTATTTCACTTAACTACAACAACAAACCAAAGTCATGATGAGCGGAGCCAGGCCTGGAGTCAACAGGTCAGAGGTTTTCAGAGGGACCAGAAAGACAACATGGATGAGGAGAGGAGGAGGAGGAGAATCCTTGATTCAGTAATTACCACGGGAAAACCTCGGTCACATGACTCCAGCTGCCCGGTGGGCCTGCTCCGTGCTGCGTTCTGAAAATGCAGCTGGTGAGTGTTGATGGATGAAAGAGCACAGAGCCGGACCGAACACGGATCTGGTGGAAGTTACAGTGGCAAGGAAAAACTTCCTTTAAAGCTGGGGTTGGCAGTCTCGGAAAACTAGCATGAATTTGAATGTAGCATTTCCTCAGGACTCCTCAGGATGCACGAGCGCCGCTGACTTGCGACCATATGATGGTGACTGATTCAAAACCGGTCCTCACCAAAACATTATCATAGTGAAAGTTAAAAACACAAACAAACATGGCTGCTGTTAGTACTCACAACTGTCATTCTAGCATTATCCAGTTGTACCAGTGACACGATATCAGGAGAAAAGTTATAACACACATATAATACTGTAACAGCTCTACTGTTTGTTAAACATGTTCAGTGTAGATGTTCTTAATTCCTACAGTGTTGACGGTTAGTGAAGGCATCAGGAGAGGTGTAGAGTGTGTGAGCGGGAGAGAGGAGAGACAAGAGGAGAAGTTCTTCATTCATTCAAACATTGATTGTTGCTTTGTTGGTTAGCGTGATCACGGCCGACAGTGACCGGTTATTAAAGTTCAACGTGTTCACGAATCGGCTCGTCATCACTACAGCGTCTGGACGGACGCTACAATACATCTACATTTTCTGTAGGACTTACTAAATGTCATTCATTCTTCTGCTTATCAGAGCCCCCCGTGGTGAGAGCTTGAATGGTTTAAAATTTTGGCACCCAAAAAAGGCTGATTGGTTGGTGTTTTCCCAGGTTTACTCCGGCTGTAGATAGCAGCTTTTCTTCGCTCTGTTTTAGGAACACATCATGTATTGATTGCCATCAGGACATAAAGATCATTTTAACCAGTATAACAAAAAGTGTATCTAAATCTGATTACCAACCCCAGCTTTAACAGGCAGAAACCTCCAGCAGGACCAGACTCATGTTAGACAGACGTCTGCTGAGATTGGTATATCAACATTTAATCTCTGAAAAAATACTGTTATCATCAATACTGGTAGATTGCAACATCTGTAGTATCTACAATCGCAGTCATGATGATATTGAGCGTAACATCACTTCTTTTCATGCAGTATTGTTCAGTTATATAGCTCTGGAGTGGATTGCTACCAAACTGGTGTCTGGTATAGAAGTATAAATATATATTAGTGACCCAACAGAAAAAAAGTTAACATTTAAAATAAGCTCTAGTTAACAAAATAAAATAGAAAATAATAAATAAAATATGAAAAGTAAACAATTAAATTAATATGACAGCTTTTCTTCATGTGGTAGGACAGAAAAACAGATGTCATCAAATTTAGCATCCAAAACTTCATCTTTTATCCTCACATGAAATACATCTGGAAGTGTCTTTCCAGACAATGAGTCCTCCTCTGGTTCTCATACTCTCCGACAGATTATTTGTCACAGAGGCAAACGATTCGGGCAGATATTTACAAAAAGGCAGAGAAGAGAAACAACAATTATACTTGTGGTGACAACCCATTGTTTCAGACGTCTTTTATTACAGCCTGTGCGTGCTTGAGGTTTGGACAACTGGTTCTCAGTCACAGAAGATGAATATACAGCTCGAACATGAGAGTCTGATCTGTGTCATTTTGCAGAGTTAATCTTTAGAGGACAGAGCCATCAGCGAGGGGAACGGCTAACCTAATTACAACATGTAGGTATGTGCTTTGAAAGGTGCTTTCTCTGAAACGACAACTATCAGTGCGTCTGAACAAAGCTGACCCCCGCTCGCATTATAAAAGGGGGCAGGCTGAGCCGTTTCAGAGGAGGCGTCTGGATTGTTTTCTTTTCTCTTTTTCACGCTTTGTCCCAAGACACAAAAACGACCCAGCACAATGACTCGTGACGTCTAACAGCGAAGTTATGCCGCAGTCACAATGTGGAGCTAGGTGGTGAGCAGAGCAGATGCCCCCATGGGGTCAGCGCTGGTTTTTGTCCCCCAGTGTCCCCACAACAGAGGGAAGGTAGGGCCATAAAATTCCTCGCTGCTAAAGGAGACATTCCAGCAGAGGGAGGGGAGCGCCAGGATTTGACATAATTTAAAACGTGGTTGTCATATTCTGAATGGAAGCCCCCCGCGCCCCCTCCTGAGTGGAAACCATTTATTTTCTGCAGCCTCTTACGTAAACACGAAGGCTCTGCTAAATAGATTTGTTTAAGAACAATCAGACTGGGGGCACAGAGGTGACTGTAGTGTGTTACAATGCGAGTGTGAATGAAAGGGAAGCAATAAGGGACAAATTTGCAAGGATCAAAAGGAACTAATTTATTTAGGAGCGCCAGGTTTATGATGAGGGGAAATAAAATGAGCCCAGTGGTGACAACATGACGAACACACTGGCCTCAGATGATAAGACATTCAGATATGTACAAATCATTTTTTTTATATTTTTGTAGTTTAATGTTCGTCATGAGCTCAAATCTGCTCTGGTCCTGTCGGAGACGGCTTGCATTGGAATGTAAGAACTGAAAAAGAACCACACTTCATCTTAATTTGCCTTTAGAATCAGGGTTTAATGATGATGAAGAGGTCTTTGGTCAGTGACAGCCATCAGGGCTTTTGAGCACTGAGGACAAAAACGCTGAAATGTAATTGTGATCTGTCAGTGCAGAAAATAGTGTTGGTGGGCACAACCGCTAACACCGGACTTCCACCAGATCTGAGTCTGACAAAATGCGGTTTGTCTCCATGTTCTGGAGCAGGACTGCTTGAGTCATGAGACCGAGGGTTTCCCGCGGTAATTACTGAATCAACGATTTTCCCGCCCAAATGGTGAGCCTCTCCTCATCCATGTTGTCTTTATTGGCCTCTGAATTGAGACCGGAGGTTGCCGCTTGGTCACAAGACGCTGTGTGTCCTCTGAAGTTTCCCTCTACGGCGGCTGTGAATCAAAGCAAACCCAGAAGTAAAACCCTGTTTTTTAAACTCTAATAACTAAAGACAAAGAAACTTTTCAGGAAAAAGAGGCCTTGGACACAAAACAGTCAAATACTACATATCACTCCAGCATACGGATGTGAGAAACATTCGTACAACGTGTATTTATTTTTTAAGGTTTGACTGCTCCCACCTTCAAATGAATGACTCCAGGCCTGGCTCCATTCATCATGATGGTTTATTCTTCTAGTAAAGAGAAGTAGGATCTGGCGTCAACACAGACGGATTTTTATTCTGAAAATCAACCTTATTTTTTAACCTTGTTTTGATGTTTTACTTCCTGTTCCGCCAAATCTGCTCTGTGCAGGTTGATACAAAAAGTAACCAGCATGGTAGCACTTAAGATAAGATATAACTTTATTGATCCCTGTGGGGAAATCCGGTTGTTGCAGCAACCCAGGCATAAGTACAATCAAGAATAAGTTTCAATAAGTCAAATTAAATAAGTATGAATACGACTGATAAATAAAGATATATGCAAATGTTAAAAGTGGTTTAAATAGTAGTAATTACAGGCAGTATTAAAGTGGTTCAGTAGTGAAAGCTTGACATGGTGTGATTATGGTTCAGTTATGACAGACAGTATGTTGTGGATGGTTACATGCTTTCTCTATTTTTCTGTCATGTAATCAGGCTGCTGTAACCAACGTCTAACATGATAATGCTAAATAATGTTAAAAAGATAATCTGATACCTCTGATACCTGGTACCTTGTTTAGCAGCTGTCAGGTATTTTTAATGCAACAATTGTCTATGGCTGTTTTCAAAAATACCTGCTATATACTACCACATAGGAAAATAAATTTAGAGAGGAGATCTCAAAAGTGTTTCATTTATGTCTCCTAGACAACAATGAGATCTGTTTGAAAGCAAAATGAGACTACAGCTTATGTCTCCTGTTTCTCATTCTTGCCTTCAGAAAAAAAAGTTGCAAAAAGTCTCAGCTTAGTCTCCCTTTCAGTTCAAAAGGAGATCTCGTCAAAATCTGAAATGATTCTCAGGTATTTCTCAAGTGTTGTGACTCCTTTTGAGCTCAGGTGGAGAAATCAGGGAGCTCTTTCAATTGTCTGGTGGCCTAGCGGTCTAAGCGCCCCACATACAGAGGCTACAGTCCTCGTCGTAGGGGTGGCCAGTTTGATTCCCGGACGGTCGACCATTTCCTGCATGTCTTCCCCCCGCTCACTACTCCCCACATTTCCTGTCTCTCATCAGCTGTCCTGTCACATGAAGGCAAAAAGGCCAAAAATACATTTAAAAAAAGAGAAGAAAATGAGCCATTAATGAGATCTCTCATTTAAGTCTCAAATAAGACTCATGTCATGGTCTTAACTATTTCTCCTAGTGAATTTTAGGAGAAACCAATGAGAACAATTTGAAACTTGAATGAGGCTGAAGTGAGAATCTCAATTTTGTCTCCAGAGACTTAGAAGAGAAAGCTTTGAGCAGTAAAATTTTCCTCTGGGACCTATTAATGGCATACTGTGTTTGAAGGTAGTATGTAGTATGACTGTTCTGTTTGATCTGTTATGCAGGATGCTGGGTCAGGTGCATAGACTGTAAATAAAAATGGACAGCGTTGCCACTGTAATAAGCTCCACCCTACAGCGTAGCGTCACAAGACGCTGTGTGTACTTTAAAGTTTCACTCCACGGCGGCTGTGAATCAAAGGAAACAGGAAGTAAAACCCCATTTTTTAAACTCTAATAACTAACGAAAAAGAAACTTTTCAGGAAAAAGAGGCCTTGCACACAAAACAGTCAAATACTAACTACATATCACCACAGCATACGGATGTGAGAAACATTCTTACGACATGTATTTATTTTTTAAAGTTTGACTGCTCCCCCATTCAAATGAATGGGGAGACGGATTTTTTGACCTATACTGCAGCCAGCCACCAGGGGGCAGTCACACTGCTGAAAGCCTCACCACCAGCCACCGGAACCTCTCCCTTGGTCAGGTGTCGCTGGATTTCAGGTTTCAGGTTTCAGAAAGCGGAAGTAAACAACGGCCAAGCTGATAGCTAAACTGCTTCTTTAACATCCACTTATAATTTAAAAAATAAACAAGAAGAAGCAGAACATTTGTGCTGTGCATTGGGGGAAACAGCACGTGAGGTAGACTGGTTTGTTGCATACTGAGAATTTTTCAGACATCCGGGTAGTTTTGGCATATTGCTCCGGTTCACATACTACATACTGAATTTTGGCCGAATCAGTGCATACTGCGGTTTTGAAATCAGCCTGTGTCTTCTGTGACTGCCCATGATCTCATTTCGTCCTCCTTGTACATCTCTAGCTGTGTTGTAATGAAACAAAGCAACATTACTTCACACTCACTAGAAATCTTTCTCAGCCGCATAAAATCTGTGAATTTTGGCCTAGTGGCGTGTTTTAGATAAGGTTAGGGTTAGGACAGAAAGGCAGAGGGCTGTAGTCGTCTGTACATGGGGCGCTGCTTTATCTGCTGAGCTAAACTGGCGCCCCCAGATTTCCTCCACAAAATTTTATTAGGGTTCTTACTTCTTTTTTTTGGCTTTGTCTCCTTCTTTTTTGATAATAAGCTCTCATGATGATGACAATCCTCATTTATGCAGGGTAGTAATGTTGATTGCTTGTGTAATACTAATTCATTTTGAATTATTTCACTAGATATCTCTACAAACATCAGTAAAAGTAAAAAAGAATTGTGTCATTCAGAAGGTTTCTTGTAGAATATTTCACTTTAAGTGTATTTCTCTCTTCTTTTTCTCCTCCATGTGAAGAGATTCACTAAAGAGCGTCTTAAACCGAGTCCGGGCTGTAGCAGGTAATAACTCTTTACATCATTTTGCATTTTGTTTCCATTTAATGAGGAGATGAATGCTCTCTCAGCTCAGCCCCTGGTGTCCCACATTCCTCGATTCCCACCATCTCTCTGCCGTTTCTGGGGAAACAGACCCAGCGGAGCTTCTGACGGTCTGTGAATTTCAACGACTCTCAGCAGCAGAGGATTTGATGAGACCCTGGCAGAGGTTTGCAGCCCCCACACAGACACGCTGACCAACAACAGCCTCAGAGTGGCTGAATTAATCTCAGAAACAACAACTGACACTTGCTGTTTTCTGTCTGTGTGTCTCCACATCTGCACTACTCTGACTGATGCCTGTTGGGTTTAGTAAGGCTGCAGTGGGTTGAGGAGGCGTTTCTTTGGAGGAGACTTCAATCAAATTAACCCCAGAGTGACGTCAAAGTGCCTCCGCAGACAGACTGTCAGGATTTGGAGGGAGGCCAAGGGGGCCAGCGGGAGCTCAGCTACTGTTTCTTTCTGCTGTTGAGCTTTCCAAGCTAGCTCTGAGTGCTCAGGATAACAGAGGCAGATTTATCACTGACAAAAACTAAGTGTTTAGTTGTTTTGAATAAACTGGTTGTTATAAGTCTGCCTTACTTTATGTGGTGTTTGCATAAATGCTTTTACACAGATGAAGTTCCTAACAAGTAAATTAAGTTCTTTGATTTGAATCTTTTGACTCAAAAACCAGGATTCTCATTTAAATCCTGTGAAACCTACTTTGGCTGTTTATGTCTATATCTATACAACATTGCAGAGTCTGCACATTGTAATAATGCTAAACATTGAGGCTTAAGACTATCGCCACAGTCATTGTTTGCATCTTCATCAGTTTGCATTAATTTGCATAAACAGCCTGAGTAAAAAAACATCTTTACTAGTTTCTTAAAATTATTTTAAATCCTATTTCAAGAAACTCAAAGGAAGTTTTCTTGCTGCATTGGTAGCTTCTTTACTACTCATTACAGTCAATGAAGTCCTTATTTTTGGGTTGTGATATCTTGTAATAAGATTTATATCTTGACTTGTCAGGCCAGTGTAGCTTATACTCAGTGTAATCAGGTATTTTGGTTAGTAACAAGACAAGAAGTTTATGCACTTTCAACAAAAAGAGATGATCCAACCAAGCTGCAAACTCTTGTCTTAAAATATGAAGCACATGCAGATTGTTAAAAACAGAGGTTCAGCTCGCCTGGCTGGAGGTGAAGCTTTCAGCAGTGTGACTGCCCCCTGGTGGCTGGCTGCAGTATAGGTCAAAAAATGCGTCTCCCCCATTCATTTGAATGGGGGAGCAGTCAAATTTAAAAAATAAATACACGTTGTACGAATGTTTCTCACATCCGCATTCTGTGGTGATATGTAGTTAGCATTTGACTGTTTTGTGTCCAAGGCCTATTTTTCCTGAAAAGTTTCTTTGTCTTTAGTTATTAGAGTTTAAAAAACAGGGTTTTACTTCCTGTTTCCTTTGATTCACAGCCGCCGTAGAGTGAAACTTCAGAGGACACACAGCGTCTTGTGACCAAGCGGCAATCTCCGGTCTCAAACGATGAAGCCAATGCGGAAGTGCGCTTGAGGCCGGCTGCAGAAACACCAGAAACCACATAGACATGAATGGGAAAAAGACAATCTTTGCAGCATTAATAAACATGTTTACAGCCTGTTTCAAAAAAGGGCTTGGCTCTATGAAGCTAATCTCTCTATCTGCACACACTGGCTGGTGGGGTGACTTTTTTTCTAACCTGACAGTTCAGAAGATATTAAGATTACGAATTTTGCCCAAATAAGGACATGATTGACGTGAGTCCCGGTCGGGAACGCACAGCTATTGGCTTGAAGGCTCACACTACGTCACACTCTGCCTAGTTGAGTTCCGTATTTCCAATATGGCTGCCGCCGTCGATTTGGCTTCAAAACAGCTCTCAGAAACAGATGGGTGACGTCACGGATACTACGTCCATATTATATACGGTCTATGCTTGTGATGCTACGCTGTAGGGCGGAGCTCGTTACAGTGGCTTCACAGGCTCTGGCTGCACAATGGTGGCGCCCAGGAGAGGGATTTTTTGGCTTCAGAATCATAAAACGGGAAGAAGCAGAGCAACGCTGTCCATTTTTATTTACAGTCTATGGTTAAAAACTGCAGTTCATCGAGTGTCCACTTGAGGCTGGCTGCAGAAACACCCAAAACCACATACACACCTATTCAAAGAAGACGATCTTTACAGCAGAAATAAACATGTTTACAGCCTGGTTCAAAAAATGATTGTAGTCTGGACAGCTAATTTCTCTATCGGCACTCACTGTAAGGATGGGGGGATTTTTTTATAATGCAGCAGTTCAGAAGATATTGAGAATACAAGTTTTGCCTTAATGGCTGACTTGACTGACAGCTGGGAACACTGTAGCTGCTAGCGAAAAGGCTAAAGGCCCACCTCTTTACCTCACACTAGAACCACAGCAGTTAGTTTGAGTTCAGCATTTCCAATATGGCACCCGTCTATGATTGGCTTGGAAACAGGGCTTCAGAAACACATGGGTGACGTCACAGATACTACGTCCATTTATTATACAGTCTATGATCCAACACATGACTCATCAGTACCTACTGATTGTCTTCAAAGGTTATCTTAGGGTCCGAAAGCAACAGTGATGGTGGAAAGTCTTCAGTCTGAAGTGAAATGTAAAAGACATGGTGTAACGAAGAGGCCTTCGTTACTCATGACGGACGGCTGTTGTGTTGTAAATATTGCACAAGGGTTTGGGGCTCACGGCACTTTAATAAACAACACACAGTATTGATGGCACTTTGCACTTTATTAGCGATCTTTGCACAGTACATTTGCACATTGCGTATTTGCACATTTGTTGTTGTTGTTGTTATTTATTGATTAAGGAATTAAGCCGGAGTTAGGCAAACCATAGTGTGTGGTTGAGGTGTAGTTGTCCGGGAGGTTGCTGGCGTGGGGGCGCTGCTCCACCTGAAGAAGAGAGGAGAGTTAGAAGGTTCCGCGAGACGATGTTTAACGTCAGCAATAAGTAATCATGCGTGCAGTGTTTATGAATATGTGCGTGGTTGTATTAACGTTAAAGTGTGCCAGGGCGGTAGTGCAAATAGGTCGAAATTGTTTGTTTGACTTACCTGGGGTTGCTGTTCTGTGTCCCCGAGGAACGGACACCCAGATAAAGGTTCCGGGGTGGGACCAGAGCACAAATTGGTCAGGGGGGAGTCTGAATTGAGCGGTGCAGGGGAATTAATTAAAGGGCATGTTTTAGATGTATTTTAGGAAATGTGGGAATTATGAAATGTGGTTAATTGGTGATATAAAGTTAATGGAGAGCAGAATAAATAATTTGTGAACACCTCCAGATGGTTTGGTCCAGGAGGCCAATTAGTGCCACACTATAAAAGGTGCCAGTTATAATCTGTCTGTGTCGTTGTTGGTTGGTGTCTGATGTCACTGTGGCTGTTTGTTCAATAAACCCGTTTGTGGTACACCTGAACCACCACCTATGATTTTATTCGTCATGCCTACGGTATCATCCAGCCGCTAAAGGGTCATTCTAACACATGGGAAACCCAGACTAAACCCCTGACAGGCTGCACAGAATACAACTTCTGTATGTTCTGCTCAACTCAAGACATGTAGAAGCCTTAAGGTGCGCTCGTATTATCTGAGCCTGTGTGTTTGTTCATACTGGACCTCTACGTTGAGTACGCTGAAGCAGAGACGAATATATACCCCCAGAAGATCAGTTCTAAGAGCATAGGGAATAAAAACAGACTGAGAGTATCAGAATAAACCAGCAACAGATCAGCCTTGCAATGCAAACATGAAGCGCTACATCTGCTGTATTAATGATGGAGTTTAAAGGTGACATATCACGCTTTTTTCATCAATATATATTGGTCTAAGAGGTCCCCAAAACATGTCTTTAAAGTTTATGCTCAAAAAAACACTTTGAAATCAGATTTTGGTCTGCCTGAAGAACCCTCTTCTTCAGCAGTCCTCAGAACAGTCTGTTTTCTCTCTGACCACGCCCCCTCAGGAAGTGGATGTGCCCTCGGCTGTCCAGCACGTTGAGCTAATGTTTACATGTTGGCTGAATATACACGGCTGCTCACAGATCACGTTACTTCAACCCTCTGAATCTGATCCAGAATCTGATCCTGACGGAGAGGCGCCTGCAGCAGGACCTTTCTGAAGGATTGGTCACAGATTTAGTGTTTCTTGTTGTTTTATTTGTCAGTATGTCGACGTGTGTCTTGGTACACAGCTATGAACATGTAGCTATGTGGCTATGCTAACTAGCGCTAGCACTTATCCATGACAAATAAAAATCATCCACTAGATCTTCAAATCTGCAGACGTGGGGAGTAAAACCGACCTTTGTGTTTATTAAGACAGCCTACAACTAGCATGCCTCCCTCCTAAGCTCCTTGTTAGCACACATGTGTGCAGGGAATGAAAAACAGAGGAGGGGGGATTCAGTATTATTTTATACAGTCTATGGGCTGAACAAGCTCCGAGCTCTGACTCCGTTACAGACCGGATATTGTTGTGACGTAACAAAAACACGGAAGTCTGAAACGGCTCGTTTCAGCACACATTTACAGAAAGGTGGAGAAATCAGAACAGGGGCAGAATGGATTTTTTCATTCTTGGGGGGTTTGTAGACATGCCAGGGAAACATATTTCAGGTAGAGAACCATTAAAAAGTCCATTTTGCATGATATGTCACCTTTAATGCAGAGGGAGTGAGAGGATTGGAGTTGATTTTGTGATTTCTGAAGTCATCACACTCCTTTGGTGTTGAAATAAGAGTCTCATATGAGTTTTGCTTGAGTCATTGTTGTGTTATTGTCTTTTTATCCAGCTTCTTCGACTAATTCGTTACACAAAGTCTTTCCCTCCAGAGATTACGTCTCTTATTTAATGATTATTTTATGCTCTCTGTGCGTTTTAAGCCATTTATGCTTTTTATTCTCTGTATTGGTTTATACCGTGAAGAAGGAATTAATGGTGGAACCTGTAGGCGTGAGCAGTGGTGGGAGCTATGGGTAGGCTGATGTTACATCTCTATTTTGCTCCTCTTCTTCTTCTTCTGTTTATTATTCTTCTCATGGGCTGCTTTGTTCGAAAATCGATGAAGATGGAAAAAGTTTTAAGAAGCAGACCAAATCTGCAAAGAATTACTGTGTATCTAAGAAACAGCACTTTGAAAAGAGGTGTATTAACTGTGCTAAACTAAAAAATCTGCTTTCCACTCCTGCAGGGCGTGAGGTCTCTGATTCAGCTCTCCAAAAGTGGCTCACCTGCCTGTGTATTAAAAAACGAAAATGAGGCAGATGCAAAATGAAACAAGAAGGATTTGCATTATAAACTTGGCAACTGAAGAAACAGAACAAAGTCTTCGTTCCGGCGCGTGCCCACATGCCAATTTACTCCAGTCAGCTTAGCTCTAACAACAGCAGCAGCACCAATGTACGAGAGCAGGACAAATGAAAGGCACAGATGTTCTGATCTACTAGTTCAACACAGAAAGATATTCATATGAAAAAATACAACATATGACAGTGAATTCTACAAATCAAAAGTGATGCACGAGTCTTTTATTTCTACAAATTGAGTCATGCAGGTTTGAACTTCTCGATGGCTCTGACAAAAGGAGTAAGTTTGTCTGACAGGGTGCAACAATATGACCAATCATCAGTGCCCCTTTCGACACCATTGACAGTGCCTCAGCAGATGATAAGTTAGTCTCCACCTTCCAGCCTGTACCCACCGTTTGTGTTTGCCTATCTGAATAAGGCTTTGCACATCAACATTTCCACCATGGGTGACTAAAAACTGCAGCTTAGTCTTTACCTGGTGCTTTTCAGAGGAGACTAGAACTCTCCTGGAGCTCCTTGGAAAACAAAATCAGGCCTTTACTGACTTTTGCCTGAAGGGGGTAATGGGCCCGTAATTCATCCAGTTTATCCCAGCTTAAGGTGAGTGAATTCACTGGTGACTATTTACCCTCTGCTATCTGTGTATCGCTAGAGTAACACGAATTGGACTACCTTTGATAAGTACCACCAGCAAGTCGAGCCCATAGGAAAAGAAATTTAGAGAGATCTCAAAAGTGTTTCATTTATGTCTCCTAGACAACAATGAGATCTGTTTGAAAGCAAAATGAGACTACAGCTTATGACTCCTGTTTCTCATTCTTGCCTCCAGAAAAAAAGTTGCAGAAAGTCTCAGCTTAGTCTCCCTTTCAGTTCAAAAGGAGATCTCATCAAAATCTGAAATGGTTCTCAGGTATTTCTCAAGTGTTGTGACTCCTTTTGAGCTCAGGTGGAGAAATCAGGGAGCTCTCTCAATCTAACCTCATCCATTTGTTTTTGTCAGACTCAGTTTTTGAGTCTCAAGTTGAGCTCAGATGGAGCAAAGAAAGAGCCTGAGCTCATCTTTTCATGAACATTTATAGTGCCCTGCAAAATTAAGATTTCAATGTAATTGTCCACAAACTTACAATTCTCATTAAAACATTTGAACCACTTGCAAGATCAGCTATTTAGATGTGAAATGATCTCTTCTTTGACTTCACACTATGGTCCTTCCTTTACAAGTCTGTTTGAGAACAAAACAACTTCACAAAGATTTAGTGGATCTGAGAGAAATTGCAAAAGATGGAGATTTCATACAACAGGTATGACAGACCATTTATTTAATATATGGGCCGCAAAAGGGCTGACCAGATTTAGCCAGATTATTACAATTCAAGAGATTGATTGGCAGAAGCGCTGGTGGCTTAGTGGTCTGAGCGGCTCACATACAGAGGCTACAATCCTCGTTGCAGGGGTCGCCGATTCGGTTCCCGGCCGGTCGACCATTTCCTGCATGTCTATCCCCGCTCACTACTCCCCACATTTCCTGTCTCTCTTCAGCTGTCCTGTCAAATAAAGGCACAAAGGCCAAAAAACATATTTAAAAAAAGAGAAGAAAATTAGCCATTAATGACATCTCTCATTTAAGTCTCAAATAAGACTCATGTCATGGTCTCAACTATTTCTCCTAGTGAATTTTAGGAGAAACTGATAAGAACAAATATGAACAATTTGAAACTTGAATGAGGCTGAAGTGAGAATCTCAATTTGGTCTCCAGAGGCTTAGAAGAGAAAGCCTTGAGCAGTAACATTTTCCTCTGGGAGTGCACCATCATCCTGATTTGATCTTACTGCTTCATGTGAGGATTTTGTTGACAGCCCTGAGAAACGTACACCTCAACCCTCTCAACGTTAAGCAATAAATCGCTGGACTGGACTTGGAGCCCCGGAGCAGCATCTAGAGCTGAAGGACTACCAAGAAAGGACCCTCAACACATGCACACTACAGCCACTGACCTTCAGGAGGCAGATACAGATCTCCCATGAAAGACAAACGTGCCATGTCTGGCTCTGTGCCAACTTCCATCAGACTTATCAAAGCTTAAGCTAGTCTGTATGCTCGACCCACCCCCAAAGCCAAACCTCATTACTTTATTTAAAGACATTTGAGTCTCTTGTCACTCATACTGGAGACTTTTTGAACTTGCACATTTGTGGTGTCTACTTCTGTCTTAGGTCTGCCTTTCTTTGTGCTGTGTGTTTGCACTGATGCTTTTAAACAAATGAAGCTCCTAACGGGTAAATAAAGTTATTTAAATTGAATCCTCCGCTCACACAAGATGAAGCTAAAATATGCAATGCCATCATGGAAAAAGAAGACCCTGTATCTGGTAGGAATCCAAGTTTTCAGTTTCTGTTCTCTCTTTAAAAATGTTCTTCTTGTACATTGATTGTCCCGTTTTTACTCCTCGTAGTTATGTGCTTTTAAGATGCACTTCAGTTCTCATGAGCAGCCTCAGGCTGCTGCCATGTGCAGTTTAGACTTTCACTAATGAGGACTTACACAGGTGTTTAAAATTTACTTTGTTAAACAGAATGCTCAAATCCCAGAGTACAGAATGCTTTTTCTTTCTGTGTGCAATTTGAAAATAAAGGTGAAAACGGTTGAATTGATAAATATTTCATCGTATACACCCTCATAAACATGTTTACAGGCTGGAGGATGACAAAAAGAAAGGGTACGGTCTGTTCTTCAAAAAGGTCAAGTATTCAGCAGTTTGTTTGAAGCAGGAAGAAATATGAAGTCAGACTAATTAGCATAATCATTCTATAAAGTACAACCTGCGTGGCACTCAGGTATTTATAGCTTTCTCCTGCCGACATTAATGAGCATCTTCAGACACACTAGCTTCCTTTGCAGATGCAGGTTAACGTCACCAGAAGTCAAGCAGACTTCTTTAGTTTTGCTGATCTCAAAGAGGATCAGTGAACAGAGAAAAGCTACGGCATTATGAGAAAAGAAAAAACTGAAATGATTGTTTTTGGAGGAAGGAAGGTTAAAGGTTACTGCTCAGCTCCAATCTGCAACAATGAAATGTTCAAACCAAGCCAGAAACCTTGGTGTAATCATAGACTCAGACCTTAATTTCAGCAGCCACATTAAGACAATTACAAAGTCCGCCTACTATCACCTTAAGAATATATCAAGGATTAAAGGACTTATGTCTCAGCAGGATGCAGAAAAGCTCGTCCATGCATTTATCTTTAGCAGACTAGACTACTGTAACGGGGTCTTTACAGGACTCCCTAAAAAGTCCATCAGACGTCTGCAGCTCATACAGAATGCTGCTGCTCGAGTCCTAACAAGGACCAAGAAAGTAGACCACATCACTCCAGTTCTTAGATCTCTACACTGGCTTCCTGTCTGTCAGAGAATAGACTTTAAAATCCTGCTGATGGTTTATAAAGCACTGAATGGTTTAGCCCCAAAATACATTGCTGATCTGCTGCTACTGTATGAACCACCTCGACCTCTGAGGTCATCAGGTACTGGTCTGCTTTCAGTCCCTAGAGTCAGACTGAAACATGGTGAAGCAGCGTTTAGTCATTATGCACCACATATCTGGAACACACTCCCTGAAAGCTGCAGGTCTGCTCCAACTCTCACCTCTTTTAAATCAAAGATTAAGACTTTTTTATTTACCACTGCCTTCCTATCTTAGATTATTTTAACTCACTTTAAATTAAAATTTTAATGTGATTTTTAATATATTTCTTATTTTCCTTTTCTTTTCTGTTTTATCATATTTGTCATTTTAATTGTGTTCTTTTCTGCCTGTCTGAATGTCTCCAATGCTTTTAATGTTTTAATGTAAAGCACATTGAGTTGCCCTCGTGTATGAAATGCGCTATGCAAATAAAGCTGCCTTGCCTTGCCTTGCCTTATGTTATTAGAGATTTTGTGCGCATGTTTTTCTTGCTAGTTATGCAGATAAGTTGCCGCCAATAACATGGAAATCAAATTAAGAGATATAATGACAAATACTTTCTTATGTGTCTCATGAAATGCAGTTACTCCTTTGTTCATGTTTTTCCAGGGATGCTTCTGTTACTCACCATCTCCTCTTGTTGTGAAAATGAACTAACCACCATGGTGTGTGTTTCCTTCATGCCCTGCCTTGATTGCTTTAACCTGAGCTCGATCAGCACCGCCATCTCAGTGCATTAAGTCGTCAACCCTGCACTCTCGACCCACCTCCACTCTGTGCCCTCACGTGAAAGGTGCGCCATCCATCCTTTTGTCACTTTGTAAATAAATCATTGCACTCCATTACGTTCCTGCACTGAAGCGGGATTATCGGTCATCAAGGTGACTTCTGGGTTAACTCTCAGCCTTCTGGGTCGACTTCTTACTTGGGTAAATATATGGGAACTTGTGGGAAAACGCCCTTCTGACCAGCTCAGTCTCTTTATTGCGGAGCTTTGTGAGCTGATCGAGAGAGGAGAGGAGGGAGAGATTTGACTATTTTGCTTGATTTTACTCTTAAAATATTAATAAAAGTTATAAAATGTGCCTGATTGATATCATCCCTCAACAGAGACTGAAGAGGCACCTCATTTATATTATTTCCATAACTCTTTTTTTAATATTCTCAGAGCTGTCACTGAAATATTACATCTTACTATCATACACACCACACGACTAAATTCAAGCAGCTAATTAATTTAAGGGAAGAACGGGAGTCATTTAGTCAGATCATTCTGCACTAATGATGCAGAGGAGATATAAAAAGCCTTCATTTGCACATTCATAATGTGGCTTTCTTCTGCCAGTCCTTCATTCATTCTGCAAACGCAGCTGCAGCGATTTTAATCAGATTATGTGTTCCACTTCTTCATACTTTTTAATATCATAGTTTGCTCTGAGTTAGTAAAATATGAGGATCTGCAGGCAGCAGACTTGTTTATGTTTGTGATTGGTTATATGTAGCTAACTCCACCCCCTGTGTCAGATAGGCTGCAAGATGTGAAGGTAGGTTAAGAAGGTAAATAGATAAAAAATTGTTTATCAATGGAGCATTATCTTAGCTCTGTTTATGATTAAAAATATATTTATATTCAAATAAAACTAAACATATCACGCAGATGTAGTTAGAATTAATAAATAAATAAATAGATTGATATGTTAAGAAAAAGGTAGATAAATGAAAACAAAAAAAAATAGATTGATCAGTTAATAAATAGGTAAATAAACTAAATAAATAGACTGATAAGTCAATAAATAGGCAAATAAATGAAAAAGTATTAAATAGATTGATATATTAATAATTGGGTAAATAAATGAAAACATAAATACATTGATACATTGATAAATAAAATAAATAAATAATTTGATAAGTTAATAAATAGATCAATAAAATTGAAACATAAATAAATAGATCTATATGTTAATAATTAAAAACATAAATAGATAGATGGATAGTTTAATACATAGGTGAATAAATGAAAACAGAAATAAATTGATGGATAAGTTAAAAAAAAATAGGTAGATAAATTAAAAAATAAATAAATAGATTGATAAGTTAATAAATAGGTAAGTAAATGAAAACAAAAAAAAATGATAGATTAGTTAATAAATAGGTAAATAAATAAACACATTAATAAATAAATAAATAAATATATAAGTTATTATATAGCCAAATAAATAAAAACATTAATAAATAGACAGATAAGTCAATAAATAGGCAAATGAATGAAAAAGTATTAAATAGATTGATATATTAATAATTGGGTAAATAAGTGAAAACATAAATACATTGATACATTGATAAATAAAATAAATAAATAGTTTGATAAGTTAATAAATAGATCAATAAAATTGAAACATAAATAAATAAATCTATATGTTAATAATTAAAAACATAAATAGATAGATGTATAATTTAATACATAGGTAAATAAATGAAAACAGAAATAAATACATTAATAAATTGATAAACAAGTGAATAAATATAATACATAAATAAATAGATCTATATGTTAATAAATTAAAACATAAACAAATAGATGGATAAGTTATTAAATAGGTAAATAAAAAATAAAAAATTGATAGATAAGGTAATAAATAGGTTAATAAACTGAATAAATAGATTGATAAGTCAAAAAATAGGAAAAGAAAAGAAAACAAAAATAAATTGATAGATAAGTTAATAAATAGGTAAATAAATAAAAACATTAATTAAAAGATCTATAAGTTAATAAATTGTTAAATAAATGAAAACATAAACAAATAGATTGATAAATTGATAAATAAGTAAATAAATATAATACATAAACAATTAGATCTATATGTTAATAAATAAAAAATTTAACAAATAGATGGATAAGTTAATAAATAGGTAAATAAACTGAATAAATAGATTGATAAGTCAAAAAATAGGCATATAAATGAAAACAAAAATAAATTGATAGATAAGTTAATAAATAGATAAATAAATAAAACGTGAATTAAAAGATCTATAAGTTAATAAATTGTTAAATAAATAAAAACATAAATAAATAGGTAAATATTTATTTAATAAGTATCCTAAATAAACGAAGGGTCAGCTGTTAAACGCAGATTCCTCTCAGCTGGCCTGAAGGACATAATCAGCCTCTCCAGGCGCACGTTGTGCAGGTGAGGAGGAGCGCGCACAGGTGAAGAGGAGCAGGGTGCCTCGAGGGTAAAACGCTGCGAAAAACTTCTCACGAGGAGAGTTGATCCTCAGTGGAGCTCTACGGGATTGGACCAAGAGGCAGCCGGTAAGATGCTGGACTTGTTTGTGCTTTCAGAGACTGAAGTGAGAGCTGCACGTGGCGGTGTAGGCTCGTGCACGCGCTGGTTCTGAGTGCTGAGGACGCTGGTGTTGTGTGTCTTTGTTGTTTATCGACTGGTTGTTTGTCAGTCTGTGGTAAGAGTAAATGCATAATCATGAATGAATAAATATTTGATTGAATGTAGTAAAAATGTGAACATTAAATTACACTACCTTGAATTAATGAATACTTCATTGACTGAATAGATAAAATTCCAAACATTAAAATCAGCTCATTTATTGAATAATGGAAAAAGCAACATCTGTCTGTAATTTAAATTTCCTCTGATGCTGAAAATGGAATTGGGTTGTATTTATCTTGATGCTGCTGAATGTGTTTCTTTGTGATGTTCACGCTCTGTGCTGCTTGGTTTCATTATGCATATGATTTGAGGCAAATGCTTTTCCTTTCAAGGTGACATATCATGCAAAATGGACTTTTTAATGGTTCTCTACCTGAAATATGTTTCCCTGGCATGTCTACAAACCCCCCGAAAATGAAAAGAATCCATTCTGCCCCTGTTCTGATTTCTCCACCTTTCTGTAAATGTGTGCTGAAACGAGCCGATTCAGTTTTCAGTGTTTTTCATACGTTACAACAATATCCGGTCTGTAACAGGAAGTCAGAGCTCCGAGCTTGTTCAGCTCATAGACTGTATAAAATACAACTCAACCCCTCCTCTGTTTTTCATTCCCTCAATCAATCAATCAATCAATCAATCAATCAATCAATCTTTATTTGTATAGCGCCAAATCACAACAAACCTTATCTCAAGACGCTTTTACAAACATAGGAGGTCTAGACCACTCTATGTCAAATTATGAACAGAGACCCAACTTCAAGACAGAGTAAGACTCAGTCTGACCCCACCTTAAACCATCATGAGCATTGCACACCGCAGTATTTAGCTAGTTACAGTGGTGAGGAAAAACTTCCTTTTAACAGGCAGAAACCTCAGGCAGAACCAGACTCATGTTAGACAGCCATTGTAGTGGCTTGCTTCGCCAAACGAAACAAACACCTATAAGCCACTGAGGGGCTGCTTTACCGGGACTCAGTTGACGCGTCCTCCTCGTCAGGATGAATGAATGAAGTCCGCTCGTGCATTGACATCAACGGGTTTATTAGACACACAATATACGCACAGCCGATCAATCCACACTTGCATCTAATCGAACTTGTAGAATTACAGGCTTACGTCTATTGTAGACAATACGATGACAATGATGGAACAAGACGGAACGAGACGTTCGAGACGATCGAGACGATCGAGTCGGTCAAAAACTGTTTGCTACCCGGTAGGCAGCTCACCTGCCACTGATTGGGTCTTCTTCCCTATATGCTTTCTAACACCTGGTTTGACACACCCCCCACCTAGTGTCCACACAAGTGCATCAAACACACAAACAGTCCACACATAATATTGACACATATATGGCTCTAACAGCCATCATGCCTCGATTGAGTTGGGTCTGGAAAGACCGATAGAGGGGAGTAAGAGAGAGAAGTGATAGTGATGAGCCGAGTAGTAGAAGCTGTTGCAGCTGGAGTCCAGCACGTCCACAGCAGGAGGACGTCTACGGCAGCTCAGAGGAATCTACGAGACAAGGGAGCTCAGGGTACCTGCACACGTGTGCTAACAAGAGCTTAGGAGGGAGGCATGCTAGTTGTAGGCTGTCTGGGGTTTTACTCCCCACGTCTGCAGATTTGAAGATCGAGTGGATGATTTTTATTTTTCATGTAAAAGTGCTAGCGCTAGTTAGAATAGCCACATAGCTACATGTCGTAGCTGTAGCTGTGTACCAAGACACACGTCAACATACTGATAAATAAAACAACAAGAAACACTAAATCTGTGACCAATGGTTCAGAAAGGTCCTGCTGCAGGCGCCTCTCCGTCAGGATCAGATTCCGGATCAGGTTCAGAGGGTTGAAGTAACGCGGGTCTGTGAGCAGCCGTGTATATTCAGCCAACATGTAAACATTAGATCAACGTGCTGGAGAGCCGAGGGCACATCCACTTCCTGAGGGGGCGTGGTCAGAGAGAAAACAGACTGTTCTGAGGAGAGCTGAAGAAGTGTTTTTTTTCAAAGTGTTTTTTTGAGCATAAACTTTAAAGACATGTTAGACCAATATATATTGATGAAAAAGAGCAGAATATGTCACCTTCAAAAAATAAATACACGTGGTACGAATGTTTCTCACATCCTTATGCTGTGGCGGTATGTAGTTATTATTTGACTGTTTTGTGTCCAAGGCCTCTTTTTTCTGAAAAGTTTCTTTGTCGTTAGTTATTAGAGGTTAAAAACTGGGTTTTACATCCAGGTTAGCTTTGATTGACAGCTGCCGTAGAGAGAAACTCTATAGCAGTGGTTCTCAAACTTTTTGGGGCCAGGGACCCCTTACAGGTGAACATTTTCCAAGGACCCCCTCATAATTGTAACATAGATTAAGCACATGCTTACTTCCATTTGCACTATTAGATGCCCTTGGAACTATTTGTATTGTAAAACGTATCAATGTAAATACTTCAGACCTGTACCATAGTGATAAACAGATAACACTTCAATTTGAATCAAGTAAATCCCACTTGTATCCTTTAAAACAGAGGGTCATTTTATTCCTTGTGGACTCAACATGACAGCATTTATACTTTTCAAGTAATTGATCTTAAAAGCTTTCAGAAAATTAACAGTAGCAAGACTCACATATCCCCTCGGGCCACTAGATAAGAAGCCTTCTGCTCTTTCTCTGAAGTTGTGGTCAGGTTCACCATCTGTGTTTTCTGGCGGATGTTCTATATTCCTCGCTCTATGGGCACAATATGCTGGTTTCATTGGCGCAAATGGTCCTCATCTGTATACATGCTGTTTTTAATGACACAGCACAATTTCATAATTTATTAGAAATTTATCCTAATTATTTCACGGACCCCACTTTGAAAACCACTGCTCTATAGGACCTCGGGACGCAACACTGTAGGGTGGAGCTTGTTACCGTGGAAACACATTTCCTACTGCACAGACCCTGGCTGCAGAAAATGTACAAGATGTCAGCGTTCTGGTACGGGTTATTTTGGCTTCAAAACCGTGCAATAGGAAAAGATGCTGACCATTATATATACACAGTCTATGATGATGATGCATGACTGCAGTTATCACAGGGTATTATGAAGTATTGGCTGATTCTATGAGAGCAGTATTGAATGTCACTTACATGAAGATGGCTCCGGCATTTAACGCTCATTTCAAAGGACCAAGATGTGTCTATGCTGTTGTGAGGAAAGCTTTATCTGTGCAGCACCAAGCAACACACTGACAGAGTTTGCATCTAGCTGGTGATGTATAATTTCCAGGAGGCGGTGGAGACCAAAGAAAAGCTTAAAATGGAGCGAATACTGGTCTTAAATTCATGACATGCACCTCTCAAAGCTTGATTATGTTGCAAATGCATATGAGTTGTTTGCATAAAGAAGTAAACAATGGGATCTTTTCAGAGCGTGATGCAGGATTTTTTTGCCCCCTTGTGGCAGAAATGCTTTGAATTCAAATTTAATGTGTTGGATTGTTCACTCAAGTGTTTTGACATCACAGTGACAACAGATACAAATAAAAACACATAAATAATTTGACTTTTTCTCATCACATTTGATTAACAGGGAATTATTTTTGACCCTGGTGATGGTTTTAGGGTGCAGTTTCTGTCTCAAGAGCGCCTGAACTCTTGTCAGAATATATTTTCCTGATGAGGTTTCAGTTTTTGAACACCCACCTTCAAGACCTACCTCCTGCAGCCTTCAGTGGCTTTTTCTTTTGCTGAGTGCAGACTTCCTCCGCTGTGTCACACAAGCCTGTGAAACAATTGTGGATAATGAGAGTGCAGCACTGCTCTCTCACCCCCTGTCTCCCTTTTGGCTTTCATGGGTCTCACTTGAACAGAAAAAAGCCCAGCGGAAACAGCCATAAACCGAGCCCAAACTGTGAAGGAGGTGAATTAGTGGCCCCCATGTGGAGTTCGAACTGGGTCATGTTGGCTTGTCTGATCGTTTTACACGTCACCTCGTAAATAGAAGATGAAACAGACTACCACCCAGGCATTAGTCATCTTCCAAAGATGCTGTGTTGTGCGTTTTCTCTCCTGCTGTATGACACGTGTTGTCGACAAGTTGTGTCGGAGCGTCTTTGTGAGCCTGTGTGTGTGTGATGTGGTTGAGTGAGTGGTCTTTCCTAGAGTACCACTACAATAGGCCCTCTAACTGATCCCGCTTCAGACGTGGACTGCGAGCCGAGGCAGCAAAGAGAGCACAATGATCCTGCAAAGAGACGTTTTCATGGTGTTATGGGCACAATCAGATTATCAAGCTTTGACACTTCAGTGGAAGATATTTGTCAGCGTTGGTGAACCAATCTAAAGAAGTGATGAAGCATGGAGCAAAACTGAAGTTGTAAACGTACACAAAAATATGGTGTGTTTGCAGAAAGAAGGGTAAGAAAATAGCCCAAAATGTATCTTTTAAATTCAGATAGACAAGGTGACATCTCCGAACAGCAAATGAAAACCTGAGAAATACAAAGATTTCAAACTTGCATCATGTCATTAATGGCGTCAGGCGTGCAGTCCTTGAGACGGTGTATGACATTGAAGAAAGGGATGCACTATCATGACATCAAACATTGCATGGACACAATGTTAAAGAACATGAAAGAAAAGATCACCTCCACTTTGCTTTTTTGTGTTTATACATTAAAGTCTTGGATGCATGGTGGTGCATTGGTAAACCCTGTTTCCTCACAGCGAGAGGGTTCCTGATTCGGGTCAAGCTGCAACCACAGGTCTTAGAATATGAAGGCCATGCAGAAGTGCTAAAAACTGCAGTTCATCGCGCGTCCACTTGAGGCTGGCTGCAGAAACACCGGAAACCACATACACACCCATTCAAAGAAGACGATCTTTACAGCAGAAGTAAACATGTTTACAGCCTGGTTCAAAAAACAGTTGCTGTCTGACTAGCTCATTTCTCTATCAACACACACTGTACGGGGGGTGAATTTTTTATAACTCCGAATTTTGGAAGAGATTAATCTTACAAGTTTTGCCCAAATAAGGAATTTGCTGACTTGATTGAGAGGCGGGTGCCCTGTAGCTGTTAGCAAAAAAGGCTAAAGGCCTGCCTCTTAACCTAACTTCTGTTGAGCTAGTATGAGGTAGTGTTCAGCATTTCCAATATGGCTCCCACTAATGATCAACTTCAATACAGCGCTTCAGAAACGGATGGGTGACGTCACAGAGACTACGTCCATTTATCAAGGCTGATTTATACCACTGAATATAGAATCGACGGCGTAGCCTACTCCGGGGGTCCACGTAGCTCCCGCGCCTACCCACAGGCCTACTCACTTAGCTGACCTGCACCTCCTCCAAAATGTTACTACCTGTAGAATCGACGTGGACAGCAAGCCGTGTGATTGGTCCACTCGGCGGCATTGCATTTACAGCATTCACAGCACTTCCTGGACCCCCGCACATCGGCCGTGTATTTCATCTCCTCTTCTCTATTCTTCATGTAATCATGTCTGTATGATAAACCGCAACATGTATCAGCTGCAGATTAACATAACACGCTCTGAGTCTCTGTGGAAAAGTAAACAGAGATCGTAGCGGGGCCAGAAACAGGAGACCGGCTATCAGAGAGACCAAACTGCCCTCAAGCATTTCCATAAGTATGTAGTGCTCATGTCCGCGTCGGCCCCTGCTGCTTAGGGGCGAAGTAGAAGTAGAAACCAGCCTTTAGGAGTCAGTAGGAGTGAGGGTGTGCATAAATGTTGGTCTACATGATGGCTCTGTGATAGCCTGACAACCTAACCTGTCCAGGGTGCACAGCGCCTCACACCCACCTACGACCCCAAATGGGGAAAAGCATTATGAATAATGTATGGTTGGATGGATGGATGGACCTTACAGCAAATAAGTGGACTGGTGTTAGGTCCAGTCATATTTACTCTAATTGTGTTATTCCATTCTGTTGAAATAATGATGGAATGGAAAGTTGCAGCTGGTAATGTCATGGTTTGTCATCTTATTACAAGAAGTATAAGGTGTTCCTTGTGTTATTTCCAGGAGGGCAGGTGACTGATTCCTCTGGGTTGAAAATTTGATTGAATACTAAATGACACAGGGAGTCATTTTCAAACATTAGGATACAGAAATGTGACTTTTTTTCTTTTTCATTTTATTTAAATTGAACCTTTGGGCGGCAGTAGCTCAGTCCATAGGGACTTGGCTTGGGAACCAAAGAGTTGGAGAGGTGCTGGTTCACTTGTCTGGGCATTGCCGAGGTGCCCTTGAGCAAGGCACTGAACTCAACTGCTCGGGGTGCGCTGGTTGATGGCAGCATCCTCACTCTGACATCTCTCAAGGGCATGTCCGCTGCATGTGTGTGTGTGATGCATATGCCAAAAACTGTGTGTGTGTAGCATGTCCAAAAATGAGTGAAAAAATTGAATTTCCCCCATGGGGATTAATAAAGTACATGTCTTCTTTCTTCTTTCTTAAAAAAAACGTGTTCATTATTAGCTTAAACCTACTGATTCTAGTTA
Organism: Notolabrus celidotus; assembly: GCF_009762535.1. Classification (NCBI taxonomy): domain Eukaryota; kingdom Metazoa; phylum Chordata; class Actinopteri; order Labriformes; family Labridae; genus Notolabrus; species Notolabrus celidotus. The sequence continues at coordinate 4,521,420 of NC_048280.1, forward strand.
TTTCAATAATTCAGCTGCTCATTGATATTCATGTCTCACTTTTCCTGGCTGTGTTTTTGCACATAACTTAAAGCTGCTATGAGGAACTTTTGTTTTGTATCGATTCTGGCGCCCCCCCTTGTGGACAAAGTGATACCTCTTATCTCTTGTCCTGTAAATGCAAAAGTAGTGTTTCCAACAAAAGTCTCCTCCTGTTGTGTTCAACAGTCAACTTTATCAGGCAATGTGATTATTTTCCATTAAAACCGTCAAATAAAGGCTGTTTCTGAAGCAAGATGTCCATCATCTGGTCTGACACCTACGGGGGGTAGGTGTCAGCAGGGTGGTTTCAGGCATTAAAAATGACAACAGAGAAGGTGTCAGTGTTGCTGCTGATGGACTTGTTTGCTATTGAAGGTCATAAAGAGGCATCAGTATCATTTTCAGTCTGTTTCTCAGCCAGTTCAAAACTCCTCACAGGGCCTTTAATGATCATCAAATAACATTAGTGAAATTAGAAAATGATGCCTAAAATTAAACCATGAAAGAAAATTTCAGCAAATTTTGTTGATAAATATTTTGCATTATAATTACCATAACTGTTTGTTTTTTATGTAAAAGACCAACAAACAATGAGAGCTTCAGTGTGCAACTTTTCTCTTTGGTTGATCAGCATCTATTTGGGCGTTACTCCTCAGCCCCAATTGAGGAGCAATTTAATCTTATATATTGTGGTATCAATAAATGCATAAGATTTGAGTCTTTAAGTCTGTTTTTGTTGCTTTCTGACAGCAGGTTTGGAGAAGTAGAGACAACAGTGACTCGCAACACTTCCCTGTGTGTGCGCCGCAGGTGTAGACAGTAAAAGTAAACACTCCATGGGACACCTGTCCTGTTGATGTGGCAGTAGCTTTAACCCGCGCCAGGGTGAGGTGCTGCTGGTAGTGCACAATGGCAGTGCCTGTCTCAACCTTTTATGCAAAACTATATTCAGCCTTAGCAGAGTAAAAGAAAAAACTGTGAAAGAAGTTGTTTGAGGTGTTAGTAGAAATAAGGTTTGCAATGGCTGCAAAAAAATGAAAGGTATTATATTAAGATGACACATCAGCCTCTGACATGTCAGTGTTTCAGGTGTTTAAAATATGTCTCTATTCTTAGTTTCATGGTCTCTCTCTTACATTGTGTGACTTGAGCGTCCTCATTTCTCCCTGGTCTGTTTAAACTTCCCACTCAGTTAACCTTTCAGAAACAACCACCTGGAGGAGATCTGCCCACCTTCCAGCCAAAACGACCGATTTACCAGAAGTGAGGAACATTTTTACATATAAGCAGCCCAGGGCAGTGTGCAGACCCATGTTTATGCATACATTATTAGTGTCCAAGAAACAAGGACATTATTCATCCCCTATCTGGAAGACAGTACAAATGCAAAACAAGGCTTCTGTAATGAAAATGAGGAAAGGCCACAGATTTCATACATAAACATGCCGCATAACCATGCACACGGCAGAGGAAGCACGCCGAAGGAAAGGGCAGCAGGGTTGGTCGACCACCTCAGCTATAAATGCTTAAATAATTCAATTGATGGGTTTTCTCTTTATCTTGTGGAAAGTGTAAATATTGCTGTAGTAAGAGGGTTTTTCTTTGGTGTGGATGATCCTTTGACAATCTGAACGTTCAGATTGTGTCAGTGAGGCGAAGATTAAATTCTGAGCTGCATTTTATTGCAGCAGTGAAAAGTGAACATGACAGAAGAGTGCAGTGATTGAAGTTATGGAGCCCTTGCTTAATTGATTTAATCTATTGATAGCTGCAGCAATCTTATACATAATGTGTTTGATTGTTGAGGACTTTCTATCTATGTCTAGATTCAAAAATGCAGGATCAAGATGCACATGACATGATTCCCATAGTCTGCCTCCATTAATATGGGTGACACACCTCTATCTCCTCCCACTGACAAAAATGAGGCCAAAATACTGCCGTGATAGACGCTGACATATTGCGCTGTTGATGCATTTTGGAGCCAAGGCATGCAAGGACGATCTGAAGCCTGTGCATGCTAGCGGGAATGACATTGTGCACATTTAACTTAAAACAACAAAGTTCCCTCAGGTCAGACTGTAGACCTCGGTTTGAAGCGGACACTCGTGGTTAAGGGGAGTTCAATGACTCTTGTGTTAGTGTTTGGTGTGAACTGAAATAGCTGACCTAAGAGAATAGAAAGTAAGGGAATAAATAGGGTGACTAGGCTCAATCAGATAATGACACTAACTATAGCTAAGTAGTAAATACAAAACCTCAGAACCCAGAACCTCCATGACACTGAAGGATGATGTTTCCCCCAACAAGCTGACTCCTGGATCAGAGTTCCCAGCCCTTAGCCAGGCATGCCTTTTGCCTGATCAGGATGGGGAAGTCCCAAAAATCCAAAGTAAGTCTAAACATGGGACAAACCCATATTCAGCGTTAAACACCAACACTCCATTCAAACAGTGTAGTTAAATGCAAAATTAAAACCAGTAATAAATGAGTGGTGGCTGCAGCTCAGTGGTAAGACCCAGTTGTTTCCCCAACTGGGTATTGGGCATTTGGATCCCAGCTCAAAGTAGTCCACATGTCAGAGGAGCCATGAGCAAAAAACTGAACCTCGAGTTCAGGGATCAGTTAGTACTGATGGACAGTATACATAGCATCCTCTGCCATCATTGTATACATGGATGAATGTGACATGTAGTGTTAGAGTGTTGTGATTGGTGGGAAGACTAGGAAAGCACATAAGTGTTTGTGTTTGGTGTACTGGTGCAAGTAGAGCTGTTCCCTGGTGCAGCTGTGGATGTCGCTATGATTACATCTTCGAATGAAAACAGATTGATAAACAGCATATTAAGGCATTCAATCAATCAATCAATCTTTATTTGTATAGCGCCAAATCACAACAAACGTTATCTCAAGACGCTTTTACAAACATAGGAGGTCTAGACCACTCTATGTCAAATTATGAACAGAGACCCAACTTCAAGACAGGGTAAGACTCAGTCTGACCCCACCTTAATCCATCATGAGCATTGCACATCGCAGTATTTAGCTAGTTACAGTGGCGAGGAAAAACTTCCTTTTAACAGGCAGAAACCTCAGGCAGAACCAGACTCATGTTAGACAGCCATCATGCCTCGACTGAGTTGGGTCTGGAAAGAGAGATAGAGGGGAGTAAGAGAGAGGTGATAGTGATGAGACGAGTCGTAGAAGCTGTTGCCGCTGGAGTCCAGCACATCCGTATCAGCTGGAGTCCAGATGGTCCGCAGCAGGAGGACGTCTACAGCAGCTCAGAGGAATCTACGAGACAAGAGAGCTCAGGGACTCCAGAAAGGTCTATGGTTAGTAACTTTAATGGGACAGGCAGAGTTAAAGTAAGTGATGAAGGGGTTGGGGGGAAGGGGGTGAGCTAGGATCCCAGTGTGTCAGTGTGCCAGTTCCCCCGGCAGTCTAGGCCTATAGCAGCATGACAAAAGCTGGTCCAAGCCTGATCCAGCTCTAACTATAAGCTTTGTCAAAAAGGAAAGTTTTAAGCCTACTCTTAAAAGTAGAGAGGGTGTCTGCCTCCCGGACCCTGACTGGTAGATGATTCCAAAGGAGAGGGGCCTGATGACTGAAGGTTCTACCTCCTATACTACTTTTAGAGATTTTAGGGACAACTAGCAAGCCTGCATGTTGGGAGCGTAGAGTTCTAGAGGGGTAATAGGGCACTATGAGCTCTTTAAGATACGAGGGTGCCTGATTTTTAAGGGCTTTGTAGGTTAAAAGAAGGATTTTAAATTCTATTCTACATTTTATTGGGAGCCAGTGTAGAGAAGCTAACACTGGAGAAATGAACTAAACTTCTGATTTAACATTACTTACATTAACATTGATCATCCAGATCTGACTTTCTAAGCCTGCTGCAGACAATGGTGAAGTCATTTTCCTGTGGAAGATCATGACTCACGTTATGTAATCTGGCTCGGGTGCTGCTGCTGAATTACGTTAAGTTATAACAGAACAGGGAAAATATTTGATTACCAACCTCTCACTGGAACACTTCCCCCCGTCTGGATGAGGCTGCAGAACAGTTCTGGTATAGACTCCTCTTGCTCTGAAAACCCTGTTCATGAAATGACATCAAAAACATGACAGACGGGGGAAGGAAAGAGGAGAAGCAGAGGAAAGTACTGATGAGGTCAAAAACAGCACAGCAGCCTCGTAGACGTTACATGAAGAACATAATGTAGTGACAAACCCACAGATGTTTATCTGACTCTGTGGCTCCTTGTTTTTGTTTTCTGGTGCATAACTGAACAGCCTCATTGCTTCTGCTGCTCTCACGGTGTCCTTATCAGCAGGCAGACGTTTTGTGGCTAATGTAGGATATCTTGTGAAACTATCTAAACCCAACTTCTCAGTGCAAGTCTAGAAATAAGTGGGAAAAGAAACATAGAAAACAACAAGCCAAAACCATAACAAACACAATGAGACATGGGGTAAAACACAAGCCCCCAAATGTATGTTAAACCCAGCAGGGCAGTCCAAATGTGCAGACACAGTCCAAAGCAGTAAGCAGTTTATTCAACACACATGGTGGATTGGCATCAGCGTAAGAAAGGAAGAAAAAACTGCAAACAATGGGTCCGCCGTGGTGGTTTGTGGTCTCAGAAGGCGGGGCATGGCGTGAGGTGCTGCAGGAGCACGTTATAAATATCATCTACCTGCTGTGTTCTCACATCAGCTCACTCTGTCTGCTTGCAGAAATGTTGCGAGTGAGCTGGCAGGAGGAAGTTGAAGGTGAAAAATCAGGCCGTTCATCCACACACCGCTCGCTCACCCCGAAAGTTTGGGGACATTTCAGGAGTTTAGTGCGTGTGTGAATGAAGCTTTTCTAACACAAACAGGAGGGGGGAGTAAGTTGTCATACACTTTCAATAACTGGCACTGTTTTTGTTTTGATGGATGTTAACAGATGGCAAATCAAGGATGCTATCGGATTAGCACAAGTGAAAACAGGACATACCCAGTATGAATGAAATAAATGTAAATGATTTTATGTTGGGGAAAGTGCTGGTATCAAGATTCTTTTGATCTTTTATCTCTCCTGCCTCCTTTTTTCTTTCTTGTTTATTTCTCTTGCTTTCTTTCTTTGTTCCATTCTTTCTTTCATGCTTTTTTGCTCCCTTGTTTCTTTCTTTCTTTCTGCTATTCAACATCTACATGCTCCCCTTAGGTCAGATAATAAGAAACAACAAAATAAAATACCACAGCTATGCAGATGACACACACATTTACATCACCATATCACCAGGGGATTATAGTCCCATACAAACACTGAGTAAATGCATCGAACAAATCAATGACTGGACGAGACAGAACTTTCTTCAGTTAAACAAAGAAAAAAATGAAATGATTGTTTTTGGAGGAAGAAAGGTTAAAGGTTACTGCTCAGCTCCAATCTGCAACGATTAAGTGTTCAAACCAAGCCAGAAACCTTGGTGTAGTCTTAGACTCAGACCTTAATTTCAGCAGCCACATTAAGACAATTACAAAGTCCGCCTACTATCACCTTAAGAATATATCAAGGATTAAAGGACTTATGTCTCAGCAGGATGCAGAAAAACTCCTCCATGCATTTATCTTTAGCAGACTAGACTACTGTAACGGGGTCTTTACAGGACTCCCTAAAGAGTCCATCAGACGTCTGCAGCTCATACAGAATGCTGCTGCTCGAGTCCTAACAAGGACCAAAAAAGTAGACCACGTCACTCCAGTTCTTAGATCCCTACACTGGCTTCCTGTCTGTCAGAGAATAGACTTTAAAATCCTGCTGATGGTTTATAAAGCACTGAATGGTTTAGGCCCAAAACACATTGCTGATCTGCTACTACTTTATGAACCACCTCGACCTCTGAGGTCATCAGGTACTGGTCTGCTTTCAGTCCCAAGAGTCAGAATGAAACATGGTGAAGCAGCGTTTAGTCATTATGCACCACATATCTGGAACACACTCCCTGAAAGCTGCAGGTCTGCTCCAACTCTCACCTCTTTTAAATCAAAGATTAAGACTTTTTTATTTCCCACTGCCTTCCTATCTTAGCTCATTTTAACTCACTTTAAATTAAAATTTGAATGTAATTTTAATATATTTCTAATTTTCCTTTTCTTTTCTGTTTTATCATATTTGTCATTTTAATTGTGTTCTTTTCTGCTTGTCTGAATGTCTCCAATGCTTTTAATGTTTTAATGTAAAGCACATTGAGTTGCCCTCGTGTATGAAATGCGCTATACAAATAAAGCTGCCTTGCCTTGCCTTGCCTTTCTTTCTTTCCCCATTAACACAAGCTTTAGCATCGGCTACTCTTCCTGGAGTCCAACACACAGTCATTCACACTTAAAGTCCCTGAAGCTGACCCTGCAGAAGTCCGTGGATGGATGGTACCAGAGTGCTGAACATCAACCATAATCCTTGTGTCCCCTTTAAGAGCTGTTTGGGGTTTACCAAGGGTGAGTGACAAAATATCATCCAGGGGGATGAAGCTGGCTCACCAGAGAGCCCGACCGGTGCTGCTGGAGCCAACACATGGCCACCGACCATTGGACGCTTGAGGGAGATGCTGGTGCAGACGGCACTGGGGAGTGAGCCAGATGCCTGAAAGAGAGGGAGACGTCAGTGGAGGGTTCATCTGAGGACAGATTGGGTTAAGAAAAACAAATAATCACAAAACAAACACATTGGACTGAGGAATTGAATTTCATCACATGTAAATGAAACACTTGCGCTATCAGTATTTTAACACCATAAAAATTGAAAGAACCTGCAGACTATTGGATGGATGACGGGTCTTGGCATACCTTTAATCAGTTCTTCAGACACATACACTCGTGTGCATTTTAAGGCAATCTTTTTTGGCTTACCATCTTTGGATATTAAACACTGTGACACCACTTTTCTTGCAAGCATAACTCTGCTTCAGTTGTTGAATAACTTGTTCTAGTTTTAAGCAACTTTGTTCACCATGTCTCTTCATCTTTCATTCCCCTGGTAATGTAGCTGGTAACAGCTGACCACAGTCATGAGGGGTATACTCATTTGGTGGCACCATCTGCTGGAAAAAATACTGACAATTTATTACTACATCTCAAATATGCAGTAAGACAGAGGCCCTGTGGCCCCCAAACTGTTAGTCCTTCGCTCTGTCTTTTGGTTGGGTCAGCACGTGTATACCGCAACCTCTGTCCATGCCAACGATACGCAGACAGCATGTTACTGCGTCACTTATCTACTACGGCGTATTAGGACCATCCCACAGGAAAATGTTACTGCTCAAGGCTTTCTCTTCTAAGTCTCTGGAGACAAAATTGAGATTCTCACTTCAGCCTCATTCAAGTTTCAAATTGTTCTCATTGGTTTCTCATTAGTGTGTCCTAAAATTCACTAGGAGAAATAGTTGAGACCATGACATGAGTCTTATTTGAGACTTAAATGAGAGATCTCTTTAATGGCTCATTTTCTTCTCTTTTTCAAAATATATTTTTGGCCTTTTTGCCTTTATTTGACAGGACAGCTGAAGAGAGACAGGAAATGTGGGGAGTAGTGAGCAAGGGAAGACATGCAGGAAATGGTCGACCGGCCGGGAATCAAACTGGAGACCCCTGCGATGAGGACTGTAGCCTCTGTATGTGGGGTGCTTAGACCGCTAGGCCACCAGCGCCCTAAAGAATCCGCCCCTTTAATTGTAATAATCTTGCTAAATCTGGTCGGCCCTTTTTGCGGCCCATATTTTAAATAAATGGTCTGTCATACCTGGTATGAAATCTCTATCTTTAGCAATTTCTCTCAAAGACACTAAATCTTTGTGAAGTTGTTTTGCTCTCAAACAGACTTGTAAAGGAATGACCATACTGAAGAGATAATTCTACATCTAAATAGCTGATCTTGAAGTGGTTCAAATGTTTTAATGAGAATTGTAAGTTTGTGGACAATTACATTGAAATCTTAATTTTGCAGGGAGCTATAAATGTTCATGAAAAGATGAGCTCAGGCTCTTTCTTTGCTCCATCTGAGCTCAACTTGAGACTCAAAAACTGAGTCTGACAAAAACAAATGGATGAGGTTAGATTGAGAGAGCTCCCTGATTTCTCCACCTGAGCTCAAAAGGAGTCACAACACTTGAGAAATACCTGAGAATCATTTCAGATTTTGATGAGATCTCCTTTTGAACTGAAAGGGAGACTAAGCTGAGACTTTCTGCAACTTTTTTTCTGGAGGCAAGAATGAGAAACAGGAGACATAAGCTGTAGTCTCATTTTGCTTTCAAACAGATCTCATTGTTGTCTAGGAGACATAAATGAAACACTTTTGAGAGCTCCTCTCTAAATTTATTTTCCTATGGGATTATGGAAAAAAAAAAAAAGAAGTACATTTTCGAGTTTATAAAGTCGCAAATCTATGAGAAACCAAACTCAAAATTTTCGAGTTTTTAAAGAAACGCCTGCAGAGACGATCACTAGTCATATTTTTGTAAATAATGAATCCACAAAGTCCAAAATATGAGCTAACATCAGGTTGTGACTCTACAAAACATCAGACACTAACTTTATAGGTGGATGCATAATTCGGCCATACTGATTTGTCTGCTGAAATATGCATCCACTTGTTATTCAGCTCCAGAGAGTTTTAAACTGTACATTGCCGTGGACAGCTCTACTATGAGCGGTGCGCGTTCACGCAAGATGCAGACAATTCTTGGCATGCAGGCGTTTCTCGGCACGACACCTGCAATGTTTTTTCAAAGTCCCGATGCTTCTAATAATGTGACGATTCTGGGCTAGACTCAGTAGTATCTCCTTATTGCTGAGTCCCAGTAGGAAGTACAATTTGATAAGGCTGTCAAGTCGTTCCATGATGCAGTGAAATGGGCAAAGGGCTGCTTGAGTTTGATTTCTCACAGATTTATGTCTTTAAAAACTCTAAATTTTAAAGTAATTTCTTGAAAATCTACGACTTTATAATCTCAGAGATTTTGAGTTTTTTCTCGAAAATGTACAACTTTAAAAACTTGAAAATTTCGAGTTTGATTTCTCACAGATTTGCGACTTTGTACATTCGAAAATTTCAAGTTTTTTTCTCGAAAATTTACTTTTTTTTTTTTTCATAGTGGCCCTAATACGCCGTCGTACTTATCCACTGCTGCGAGTGCAATTTTTAACTTTCACTTTGGTTTTTGGAGCAGTTCACAAATTGGCACTTTGCCAGCTGTAGATAGATAGATAGATCTTTATTTGTCCTTAATAAGGAGATTTGTTGCCACCGTCTGTACAGGAATACATGTATGAACACAATAACCATAACCATCCACCCAGCCTCACAGCAATGGTGCCCCGCATCCCACAAATATACACACCAGACACATATGCACACACTGGGCACATATAAAACACACCGAACACATATGAACACACTGGACACATATATGCACACCGGACACATATAAACACACCAAACACATTACAGTGGCATTCTGTTTAGCAGTGCTATGGCCGATGGGACGAAGCTTCTGCCAAAACGGGCTCGCCTACAGTATTGGGATCTGTATCTGCGACCGGAGGGGAGTAGTGTGAAGACCGAGTAGAGGGGGTGTTGGGGGTCCAATGTTATAGTGCGTGCTCTGCGTATGATGGCTCTGTTGTTGAGGTCAGACAGGTTGGGTGTGGGGAGGCGGATGATTTTGCTGGCGGTGTTTGTGGTGCGTATGAGTTTGTTTTTGTTGGAGACAGTTAGCATGTTGTAGTAGCAGGGGGAACAGTAGAGGAGAATGGGTTGGATGATGCTTTGGTACAGTAACAGTAGAAGGCGGGGGGGCGACAGAAAGTGCTTTGAGTTTGCGGATGGCAGAGAGTCTTTGTTGGCAGCGTTTGTGAATGTCAGTGGTTTGTTGATCAAAGTTGAGTTTATTGTCCAGGGTGAGTCCGAGATATTTGAAGTGATCCACTATTTTGACTGCTTGATTGTTGATGTGGATGGGGTTGTGAGCCGGGCTGTGAGTGCTGGAGGAGTGAATGACCAGTTCTTTTGTTTTTGAAATGTTCAGCTGGAGGTGATTGTCCGTGCACCATGATGTGAAGTGGGAGATGGAATCCTGGAATGCACGAAAACGGTGTGTTTTAAGTTTGCAGCTCAAAGAAAAGTGGACGGTGAAAATCTGCAATTGACAGAATAATGGAGTGAAACTTTTGCATTTATTGACCCTCCAACCGGCACAAGACCCATGTGCTTAATATGCCAGGAGACTATAGCTGTGAAGAAGACTTCCAATTTGAAAAACGACACATCTATGGCACAAAAACACACAACAACATTTTGATTCATATTTTTGTTGTTTTGAACGAAAAGGACATTTTGCTTTAAATATTACAATATATGGCATGTGGCTGACCGACCTCAATAAATGGACCTTTGACTCATTGAAAGAATTATTTGTGGCCCTTTAAGATTTGTATTTGAGTTCCTCTGCAGTAAGACAATCTCACCTTCTTCAGTTATATTTCAAGGGTGAAAAACATTTTTTTACTCGGATCAAGCCGGTATTTCAGCTTCTACAGTTTACACTATGTAAATGTTGTGTTCACAATCAGTTTGTTATATAAAAGAACACACCTGTGTAGTGAGACTGTCATGGTTTTATATAAATATCAACCTTTTTGTGGGCTAATTAAATCTTTAACCAACAAAAGAGGGCAGAACAAACACTCCATTTTCACATTTCTATTCTGTTACATTTTTTAGCCCCTCTGACCAGCAGATATTATAAAGTGTTTCCAGCAGACATAGCTTATTGAGCAGTCATCATGGAACTGTGAAGCGTTCTCTTATTCACTCATAAGAAGTAATTTAAGTGCATGAAAACAAAACAACAGATCAATTGAAATCTTCCAAAAATCAAGTAAAACAAACATTGTAAATCAGCCTGCTCTCCTTCAGTGACCTTTCATTGAAAAGTGCTGTAAATGAGATATATGAAGTGCAATCATCCATGAAGCCTCAGTAAGTCCTGGTGCTCAAGAGCCTGGACATCAATAACTGGATTAATCTGGAATTAGAAATGAACACACAGATGGAAACGCAGACTGAGGCTGAGCCGTGTCTCCTCTGATTCCTCCACAGAGAACACACGCCAGACAGCCTCTCTGAATGAAAACATTAATTTAGCATTTAAACTTTTCAAATACAAATCATTTCATCAGTTCTTCTTTGTACTTGAATCATGAAGATGTTTTTATTTCATGTATTTATTTAAGAGCGAAATCAGATATATAAAGGGGTTTGCTGATGACACCTTATTCTATGTGTTAGAGCCCAAAACCAAAAAATCTTAGAATCAAAAACGGCAAGGAATGAAGTGAAAGGTGTGTTTATCTGTCCCAGTGTGACGTCGAGCCACTGAGCATCAGCATGTAGTTACACAGTAGGAATGCTAATGTGATGTCGGCTTCAAAATCAAGCAGCAGATCATCACCAATGCAACATGCATACAGTGCACATCTACCCACATGGGACTAGTCAGGGACCTGTTGAGGGTGCGCCTGTGGTCAAGTGTTATGTTGCGTTTGTGTGATGGATTTACTGTTGAGGTCGGACAGGGAGGTTGTGGGGAGGCTAATCACTTTAAATTTAAAGTTAGCATGTTGTGGTAGCAGGATGTGTTGGATAAAACTCTTCTAGAGTACCAGCAGAAAGTAGAGGGCAACAGAAGGTGTTGAGTTTGCAGATGGCAGACAGTCTTTTTACGGATGTTATTGGTGTGTTGTTTACAATCTAGTGTATTGTCTGAGGCGAGTCAAAGATACTTGAAGCACTCAGCCCTCAACTGTTTTCTAGATGAGCATAGACGGGGACAGGCTCTGTCTCACACTTCAGAAATTGCCAGTTTTAAGGCGGGATATTTACAGCCATGATGGAAAAGCCAAGTCTTTCCACCTCTGATCTACTGTTGGAGGTAGTGACAGAGACTGGGACTAAGACAGCATTGATGTGTAGCATCACAGCCCTGTGTGTGTGTGTGTGTGTGTGTGTGTGTGCGTAGGTGGAGCTCCCACTGTGTCACACTTCCAAAACGCTGTAATGCGTTATGAAATCTCACACTGGTACACCGTTATCATGCTGTTGCAGAGTTCAGCAAAACAGTAGTAGTGATGATGATGATGGCAGAACTTCATATTTTTGCATTATGTGGAATCGGCTATGGAAAAAATAAATGCAACATAAGAGGAACCAATAAGGCCTCCCTAAAGTTACAAGGCTCTCTCTGCACATAGGAAAAAGTAAGAACATAAACCATCAACAATTGAGAGCATTAAAGACAAGACCATAAATATATAAATAATTACATCAATAAATAAGCAACACATGTCTTTGGCAGCAGGCTGAGGGTAGCCGATGCCAACCATAGACTGTATATAAAATGGACTTCATCTCGCTCGGCTGGAGATGAGGCTGCCACAGAAACTGCTCCCCCTAGTGGCTGGCTGTGGTCAAACCTAACAAATAAATACACGTGGTACGAATGTTTCTCACATCTGTATGCTGTGGTGATATGTAGTTATTATCTGTTTTGTGTTCAAGGCCTCTTTTTTCTGAAAAGTTTTTTTTTTTGTTAGTTATTAAAGGTTAAAAAACAGGGTTTTACATCTGAGTGGAGCTACAAATGCACAAATTCCCTACTGTGCAGACCTACAAGATGCACCACAGAAAGTCATTCCTGCCTGTCTGCAGAATGTATAACTCCTGTGCACTCACTGTGATATATCCCTGCCACTTTAACATCCTTGTATATAATACCTTCATTCCCAGCGCTTTTGTACATAGCTAACTCTAACTATTATTGTATTTTATTTAATTTTATTTGTATTTATATATTCTATTCCTTCTTTCTATTAATATTTTGACTTTCTTTCATACTGTTTATAAGAGCATTCTGTAATAACTCAATTCCCCCACCTGGGATACATAAAGTGTTTCTGATTCTTTGGGAGGATTATTGAATCTGGATTTCACCAAAACATCAAGAAACCCTTTGTATAAATGTTTAACCCTCAAAATTCACAGGCAGGTTTTAGCAGCTGTAGACTAATGATAAGGTTTAAAATAATTTCTCCTGCTGTCTTATTGTTGTTCTCAGCAGATGCATTTCAGACAAGAACCAATTAAATAGGGTCCTGCTGATTGGATACACAATGGAGCTGAAGGCAAGGCAAGGCAAGGCAGCTTTATTTGTATAGCGCATTTCATACACGAGGGCAACTCAATGTGCTTTACATTAACACATTAAAAGCATTGGAGACATTCAGACAAGCATAAAAGAACATAATTAAAATGACAAATATGATAAAACAGAAAAGAAAAGGAAAATTAGAAATATATTAAAAATTACATTAAAATTTTAATTTAAAGTGGGTTAAAATAATCTAAGATAGGAAGGCAGAGGTAAATAAAAAAGTCTTAATCTTTGATTTAAAAGAGGTGAGAGTTTGAGCAGACCTACAGCTTTCAGGGAGTGTGTTCCAGATATGTGGTGCATAATGACTAAACGCTGCTTCACCATGTTTCGTTCTGACTCTAGGAACTGAAAGCAGACCAGTACCTGATGACCTCAGAGGTCGAGGTGGTTCATAAAGTAGTAGCAGATCAGCAATGTATTTTGGGCCTAAACCATTCAGTGCTTTATAAACCATCAGCAGGATTTTAAAGTCTATTCTCTGACAGACAGGAAGCCAGTGTAGAGATCTAAGAACTGGAGTAATGTGGTCTACTTTTTTGGTCCTTGTTAGGACTCGAGCAGCAGCATTCTGTATGAGCTGCAGTCGTCTGATGGACTTTTTAGGGAGTCCTGTAAAGACCCCGTTACAGTAGTCTAGTCTGCTAAAGATAAATGCATGGACGAGTTTTTCTGCATCCTGCTGAGACATAAGTCCTTTAATCCTTGATATATTCTTAAGGTGATAGTAGGCTGACTTTGTAATTGTCTTAATGTGGCTGCTGAAATTAAGGTCTGAGTCTATGACTACACCAAGGTTTCTGGCTTGGTTTGAACATTTCATCATTGCAGATTGGAGCTGAGCAGTAACCTTTAACCTTTCTTCCTTGGCTCCAAAAACAATCATTTCAGTTTTTTCTTTGTTTAACTGAAGAAAGTTCTGGCTCATCCAGTCATTGATTTGTTCAATGCATTTACTCAGTGTTTGTATGGGACTATAATCCCCTGGTGATATGGTGATGTAAATGTGTGTGTCATCTGCATAGCTATGGTATTTTATTTGGTTGTTTCTTATTATCTGACCTAAGGGGAGCATGTAGATGTTGAATAGTAGAGGCCCCAGAATGGATCCTTGAGGTACTCCACATACGATTTTCATCCGCTCAGATGTGTATTTACCTATAGACACAAAATAGTCCCGGTCATTTAAATAGGACTTAAGCCAATTTAGTACTGCACCAGAGATTCCCACCCAGTTTTCAAGTCTGTCCAGTAGTATCTTGTGGTCAACTGTGTCAAAAGCAGTACTGAGATCAAGTGATACCAAAACTGAGATTTTGCCGTTGTCTGTGTTTAAATGAATATCATTGAGGACCTTGACTAGAGCGGTCTCTGTGCTGTGATGTGATCGGAATCCTGATTGGAAGACATCAAAACAGTCATTTATCATTAGATAATTGTTCAGTTGTTGAAAAACAGCTTTTTCAATAATTTTACTTAAAAAAGGGAGGTTTGATATCGGCCTATAGTTGTTCATTTCTGATGCATCTAAATTGTTCTTCTTCAGGAGGGGTTTAATTACTGCTGTTTTCATGGCCTGGGGGAAGACACCTGTAAGAAGAGACATGTTGACAATTTGAAGCAGATCCGAGGTCATGCAGTCTGAAACCTTTTTGAAAAATGGTGATGGTAGAATGTCAAGGCAGCAGGATGAGGATTTCAAATGCTGTATTATATCTTGTAGGTTTTTGTAATTTATTGGATTAAATTGTGTCATAGTGATTGAGTTGTTTTTTGGTGGACACACAGATAACACATTCCCAGTACCTCGTACAGTAGTGCTGACTGCTTGTCTGATTTTCTGAATTTTGGCAGTGAAGAAGAATGCAAATTCATTGCAGGCCTTGGTAGATAAGTGTTCAGAGGCCACTGGCACAGGGGGGTTTGTTAGCCTGTCGACTGTAGCAAACAGGGCGCGTGCATTATCTTTGTTTTTGGAGATAATGTCTGAGAAGAAGGTCTGCCTTGACTTTTTCAGTTCTAGATTAAACATGTGAAGTCTTTCTTTATAAATGTCATAATGAACCTGAAGCTTTGTTTTACGCCACCTGCGCTCAGCTTTTCGACATTCCTTTTTTTCATGTTTGACCTGCATGGTATTCCTCCAAGGCGATTTTTTCTTATTGGAGACCACTTTTAATTTAGTTGGTGCAATGGAATCAATAATGTTTGTAATTTTTAAAGTGAAATCTTCTACAAGTTCATTTGCAGAGAACCTAGAGAGGGGGGTTATGGAAGAGAAAGCCTGAATAAATATATCACTGGTACTTTCAGTAATGTAACGTTTTGAGATAACCTCAGTTTGAACATTAGTGTTCACAGATAAATCACTTTCAAAGAAAACACAGCAGTGATCAGAGAGAGCAACATCAGATACCAGAACCTTGGAAATGTTTAGACCCTTGGAGATAACCAAGTCTAGGATGTGGCCCCTGTTGTGTGTGGGCTGCGTCACATGCTGAGTGAGTCCAAAGTTGTCAAGGACATAACACAGTTCTTCAGTCACTCTGTCCTCAGGTTTGTCAACATGGATGTTAAAATCACCAACAATTAAAACAGAATCAAAGTCAGTGCAGATAAGAGACAGTAGTTCAACAAGGTTATCAAAGAAATCAGTACAGTATTTAGGTGGTCTGTAAATATTAAGAAATATAGACCGAGAGGATGTATTTAACTGAAGAGCCACATATTCAAAAGAAGTGAAATTTCCATAAAACACCTGCTTGCATTTGAATAACTCATTAAAAATTATACTAACACCTCCTCCTTTTTTATGCGTTCTAGTCTCACTCACAAAAGAGAAGTTTGGAGGGCATGATTCAATGTGTACAGCTGCACTGTTATCTTGGTCTAACCAAGTCTCTGTTAAAAACATAAAATTAAGATTGTGTTTAATAATAAAATCATTTATTAAAAAAGATTTGCCTCCCAGAGACCTGATATTTAATAAAGCTAAGTTTAGTGAGTTAAAACCAGTTGTGTTATTTTTTACAGCTGTTTGTGGCTGACGAGGAAGTGGAGCTAAATTTAATAAGTTGGCAGATTTAGTCGAGTATCTTCTGTTTCTTAGCAGATTTACCCTTTTTCTATTTCCTGCCAACAGAGGAATTGAGGAGGCTACCTGAATTCCACAGGGCCCCGGCTTTTCCTGGTTGAAAACATTAATGATATCAGCTTTGAAGCCTGGACCCGGCCCATATCAGTTAGAATTGTTATGATGATGATGATTCTGAGGAGGTGAAGGGGCTTTGTGAAGTTTCTGTGATGGTGGTTTCGGGCACGGTGGTGGGCTGGGGGCTGGGCGATGGGGTAGATTTAGGGGAGAGAATATGGGATTTGGACGGGGTGTAAGCTTGATTCCAACATTGACAAGCTTTTTCATCTCATCCGTAAAATCCAGGAGGGGGGAGGAGGGAGAGAGAGTGACTGGAGAGGGCGGGGAGTTGGCTGGTGTTTGGGGTGGTGAAGAATAGAAATCTCCTCCTGTTGGGAGTGGAGGCCACTCCTCTTGTTGGGGGGTGGAAGATGGCCGCAGTGGAGGCCACTCCTCTTGTTGGGGGGGTGAAGATGGCCGCAGTGGAGGCCACTCCTCTTGTTGGGGGGTGGAAGATGGCCGCAGTGGAGGCCACTCCTCTTGTTGGGGGGGTGAAGATGGCCGCAATCTAGGACGCTCCTCTCGTTGGGGGGTTGAAGTTGGCGGCACTGGAGGACGCTCCTCTTGGGGGGGTGAAGGTGGCGGCGATGAAGACTCCTCCTGGCTCAGCGATCTCAGTCGTTTTCCTCCAGAATGTGGTCTTATCTTCTGTTTTGTTTTGTCTTGTCTCTTGTCCTTGGCCAGGGAAGCTGGTGTGTGATACACAGAGTAAAATAGGTTGGAAGTGAACAATCTTACTCCTGACTTGTTGAGGCAAAATCCATCTGCCTTAAAAAGGTGTCTGCGTTCCCAGAAAATATTAAAATTGTCAATAAAGTTCACTGATTGAGCAGCACATGTAGCTTTGAGCCATTTGTTCAAAATCAACAGCCTGCTGAATCTCTCGTCCCCTCTTCGGACAGTCGGTAGAGGGCCACTGATAAACACCACAGTATCAACAGATCTGACTTTGCGCAGCAGATCAGTAAAATCTTGTTTCAATACCTCAGATTGTTGCTTCACAACATCCAAGGCCCCAGTGTGAAGAATGAGTGATTTCACCGTTGTGTGGTCAGCAACAATGTCCAGAATTTTGTCTGAAATGTCAGAGACCGAATCGTTGGTGAAGCAGAGGACTTTGGTGTTTCTCTTGCCACAGAGGCTACTGACCTCTTTCACGACACCATCGCCCACGATCAGTGTTTCAGGCCCAGTCGTCAGCTCCCTCTGCGGCCTTTTGCTTATAGATTTGGTCTCGTACCTTCCCTTGGTCTTCGAGGACACAGGGTTTCTCAGGTCCTGGGATGGAGAGTCAGGATCTTGTGAAAGTGGTGCAAATCTGTTCTCTAAATGTATCTTTGTTTCTTCTACAGGTTTGCTCTTACTAGTAGTTTTTACTGCTGTCCATGGCTGTTTCCTCCTTGGTAGGGGGGTTGAGGCGGCACTCCTTCTGGATGAGAGTGCAGGCCAGCCAGTCGCATCAGAAATCTCAGGGCGCTTGGCTCTGCCTGTTATCCGTTCTCTCATGTCCGTGGGAAACGTTTTATCTTTAGGCCTAGCGCCAAGAGTGTTCCAGCTGGTCCCAACTGCACAGTCCTCCTGTTTTGGAGTGTCATTGTTTGGGCTAACTAGCCGTGTGTTAGCAGGTACATGTCTGCTGCTCTGACCCCATGGAAGAGTGGTGTCATTCCCGCATAGTCCATTCACTTCCACATTCACTTCTATCCGATGCATCTTTGTTTCCAGCACAGCAATTTTCTGAAGGATCTTCTGAAAATCGTCCACAGTGAAAGGAGGCATTTTGGTTCCAGTTAGCTTAGCTGCTAACAGGCTTTTGCCGATCAGTAGGCCACGTTTGCAGTTTCGATAAAATGTCGAGATAAGGCAGTTGTTTACTTTGTCGACAGTAAATTATAGTCCCAGTGGTTTCTAAGTATCCTGGAGTGACTGCTTGTAGTCTCTCAGCGAAGAAAAAAGAGTTAAAATGAAAAGAATGCAAGCATAAGCAAGAGCAAGCAAAAAAGCGTCTGCACTCCTCAAGAGCAGGAAGACAAGAGCTAAAAGGTTCCAGGCTGACTCAACATCCTCACCAGTAATGACACATAAAGAATGCATTACAACAAAGAAGTAGCATTTTTCTTGTGCTATAATGTCAAGCTAGCAAACATTACATGGTTAGTATTACTAGTAAAATTACAAACTGAGGCCTCATGTTAGACAGACGTCTGCCTTGACAGAGTTGGGGTTGGAAAGAGGGATAGAGGAGATGAAGAGAGAGAGAGATGATAGTGGTGAGAAGGATAGTAGTAGTTGTAGCAGCTGGAGTCTGGAACGTCCACAGCAGCTGAAATCCAGAGGAACCTACGGGACAAGGGAGCTCAGGGACTCCAGAAAGGTCTATGGTTAGGAACTTTAATGGGACAGGAAGAGTTAAAGTAAGTGATAAGCAGAGAGAGATAAAGATAGGATCCCAGTGTGTCAGTTCCCCCAACAGTCTAAGCCTAAAGCGGCACAACTAAGAGCTGGTCCAAGCCTGAGCCAGCCCTAACTAGGGGTGACACTTGCAACAGAACCACTCTTTTAAAAGTTTGCACTTTGAGCTGTCCAACAAAAGTTTAGAATTTTCTATGTAATACATTTCCGTGTTCACAGCCTTACAGGCAGTTCTTTCATTGCATTAAAACCCCATTTGGCTTCTCGGCCCTTTGATAAGCAACTCAAGGTCAGATTCATAAGTCGTGTTTTAAGACTGTATGCATCACTTTCAACATTGCAAAGAAAAAGGATTTCAGAATCAGTAGAACTGACGGGAATGATCTGCCTGCTCAGTCTATTCCTCGGTGACATCGTTCCTTTAAACCGTGTTTGGATCAGACATTGAATGTGTGATGGGCTGGCTCAAAGCAGTGATGGAGGTCTTGGAAAAGCTTCTCTTCAAACCCAAACATCTTCTAGTTTTCAGACTCACAAGCACCAGCAAAGAAAATGAGGAATTATTCATGATACTCACTGATTTTCTTCATAAGTCAAGTATTATCATGGGTGAGCTAAGCGTTGATGTGATTTGCCCCACGTTAAACACCCCGCTCTCACCTCACTGCTGCCTGTGTTAAACCAACTGAGGTTAAAAAAAACACCGGCTTGGACTCACAGCTACACCGCTGAAAAACGAGCTGTTAATTGGAATCAACAACTTTGCATAAATGTAACAAAATAAGCAATCACTGGCAACTGCAGCTCTCTGGGGTAGCATTCTCACATTTTCCACTTTTTCTCAACTTCCACCGAGTTTTATGTGGAAAAAAAAAGGGAATTTGTGTGCACAACATGCGTGTTTAAAGAAACAAATCCCATGTGGAGTCAGAATCACACACCATGCCACGAAAACAAATCCTCCCACTCACAATTATAACAGTGGCACTGACAGGGGATTAGGAATTAGCATTTGTTAGGCTGTGCAGAGGATCACAGCTACCCTTTGCTCGTACATCTCAATCAGAGCTCAGAACAGACTGGACAGAACTTAGTCTACCCCTCATCCTTTTGTGCAGTTTTTGGCACAGAGCAGCTTTGCCAAACCAGCTTCACAAGGAAGTCCAATATTTGAATTATTCACTGGAGTGCAGCGAGGATTGGTCTGACCACCAGACAGAAGAATTACAGAGACTAGACAGACCCTGTTACTGGACTCTGTTAGGTTCTGCAAAACATGTATGAGTGTATGAAACAAAGCTGTGTTTCTGTCAGAGGTGTCAAAAGTATTCACATTCATTACTCAGGTAGAAGTATAGATACTGGGTTTAAAAAGACTTCTGTAGAAGTTGAAGTATCAGCTCAAGCTTTTCACTCAAGTAAAAGTGTAAAAGTTTTGGTTTCAAAACTACTTAAAGTAAAAAAGTAAAAGTAATGTAAGGGGAATAAATGCCATTCAGGACACAAGCTTAGGCTGCACCACAGGGACCTATAGTGCACTACCCTACCTCCCAAAAAACACATGTTTCTAAAGACCATAATGACTATAATGTTATATTAATATGTTAATGTTGAAATATTAGGGTTGCATCTGTTTCAGCCGCATTCATGCCCATTGAAAATGAACACATTTTAGTACAATGCAAATACACTGAAGAACCATATATATGTACTACTGAGCATTAACGTGTTTCATGGAAGGGAAGATATGATGACTATGTTACAATGTTACAATGTCATTTAGCAGACACTTTTATCCAAAGCGACGTACATACGAGAACAAGAACAACACAATCATAGATCTAGTCAAGAGGAAACAAGATCAGTAAGAGTAACAAAGTGCTTCAAGTCAATTTGGGTGCAGGTACTGCCAAGCAGTGTAAAGGCAATGCACAAAAGTAAATAAGGAACATCTACAATGAAGCAACCAAACCATTTAAGACCTTCCATTATCATCATCAACAATTAACATCACCACAATAATGACCAAAGTACCAAGTGCTGGGTCACTCCAGACCTGAACACAGATTCCCAGAGTAGAGCAGGACAGTGTGAGTCAGCTGTAGCTGGAAGACATGATCTGCCACTGGGGACAACAGTGGAGAACAGTCTAGCTAAGTGCATAGTGCTTCCTAAAGAGCTGGGTCTTTAGCTGTCTTTTGAAAGTAGAGAGGGACTCTGCAGATCGAATGGAGTTGGACAATTCATTCCACCATTTAGGGACAACAGAAGAGAAGAGTCCAGCTAGTGATTTTGATTTTAAGGCCTTGTGTGCTGGAAGCACTAGGTGCTTTTCAGAGGCTGAGCGTAGCGGGCGAGAAGGGTAGTAGACCTGGATGAGGGGTTCCAGGTAAACTGGAGCGGTTTTGGTTACTGCTTTGTAAGTCATGATGAGAGTTTTGTATCTGATGCGAGCTGCAACTGGAAGTCAGTGTAGCGAAATGAGCAGGGGAGTGACATGAGCTGTCTTAGGCTGGTTGAAGACCAGACGTGCTGCTGCTGCGTTCAGGATCATTTGCAGAGGTTTAACTGTGAATGCAGGGAGGGCCTGCCAGTAGAGAGTTGCTGAAGTCAATGCGTGACATTACAAGAGCTTGAACCAGGAGCTGTGTTGCGTGTTCTGTCAGGTAGGGTCTGATCCTCTTGATGTTATAGAGGGAAAAACGGCAGGACCGAGCAATCGAGGCAACATGAACCTTGAAGGTTAGCTGGTCATCGATCATGACAACCAGATTTCGGGCAGACTTAGTGGGCATGAGGTTTTGAGATCCAAACTGGATATTGATCTGTGGGTCCATAGTGGGACTGGCTGGAATGATAATAAGCTCAGTCTTGGACAGGTTGAGCTGTAGGTGACGTTCCCTCATCCATTTAGAAATGTCAGCAAGGCAGGATGAGATCCGGGCCGAGACTAGTTGCCTATAAGTATTGTAATGGTGCAAAAAAGTCAAACTTCACAGGCATGTTGCCTTTTATTGGAATGTCAATGTACATCCAAGCATCAAGACACGGAACAGCTGGTGTTGAACAAAAGGGTTTTACTCAACACGAAGGCTAGATCACTTCAAACTAACCTAGGCTTACTTTATTGCGACACTATCACAACACGAGCATAAATGTAACGAGTAAGAAACTTGGCGGACCGCGATGCACCATGACAAATCCATAACAAACCACCAGTGCCCAGCTGATAGTGCCAACTGAACTTCTGTTAGTGAGTCAGACACCTTCGTATCTTAAAGAGCTCATAGTGCCCTATTACCCCTCAAGAACACTACGCTTCCAGCATGCAGGCCTTCTTGTCGTACCTAAAGTTTCTAAAAATTCAATTCAAAACCTTTATTTATTCTCAAAAAGACATTGAGGTTTCCCTCATTTCCAATGTCGTAGAGATCACAGGCACGTTAGAAACAACGAACAAACACACAATTATTCACAAAACAATAGATTCATTAAAACAGATACAGTTTCAGACACAGAGGTTAAATTCATGTAGGATCCATAATTCCAGTCCAACAAGTCTGTAAGGTAGGTGGGAAGCTTTCCAGCATGTGCTTTAAAAATATTCAAAAAAAGTAGTATGGGAGGTAGAACCTTCAGTTATCAAGCTCCTCTCCTTTGGAATCATCCAGTCAGGGTCCAGGAGGCAGACACCCTCTCTACTTTTAAGAGTGGAATCAAACTTTCCTTTTTGATAAAGCTTATAGTTAGAGCTGGATCAGGCTTGGACCAGCTCTTAGTTATGCTGCTAAAGGCTTAGACTTCCCCTCTCTCTGCCTATCACTCACTTTAACTCTTCCTGTCCCATTCAAATTTCTAACCATAGACCTTTCTGGAGTCCCTGAGCTCCCTTGTCTCGTAGGTTCCTCTGAGTCGTTGCCGTAGACGGCCTGCTGCTGTGAACAGCCAGACTCCAGCAGCTTCAACTACTAAAAATCAGGTCGTAAACTCTTGTGAATATAGAAAAAAATGTAAACTCTCAGGTATATTTTCAGAATGAACTCATCAAGAATAGATTTATCGAATTTGGAGAACACAGTCAGAGTATTTTAAGATTCAAGTCTCTGGGACTTCTTTTCCCATGTACTCCTGCAGTTTGGTATTTTACTGACCTTAATATCAGCTCTGCCAAGCTGTGTGGTATTTAGTTCCCTGGTGCACAGCAGAGAGGAGAGGTGCGAACAGGTGGGAGGTTGAAATGAGGCAGTGAAAAGGGAATTGTTGGTATTTCGGTTGGCCTCACCTAGCTGTTACTGTGGAGCACCCGTCAACAGGAGAATACTGCATACCTGCAGCAAATTTATAAATGAAGCTTAGACTTTCTTTGATAAACTGGTCAGCAATGAGATGCCCAGAAACCTGCATTAAAAAAGCAAGAAAGTCTGTAAACCTTTCTGCATTTTTCTGTAAAGGACCAAGAGTGACTCTCATTATTTTTGTCCACTGCTACGTTTTACTTCATGAAGTGATGTGGTTCATAAAATCTCTCGGAGGAGGATGATAAACCTGTCAGATGCACAGAGCGCTTTTCCCTTACACACAGCAGTTTATTGTGTTTACTTGCATTAAATCATGTGCAAACACAACCAGACCAGCAGAGAAGAACAAAAACTCCTTCACACACATCAGGCTGTTTGGTCATAACTCAGTAACCTGCATGTCTTTGATAACCAGGACTCGTTAATCCTTAACACCTTGCAATTCACCTGCTCCTCTTTTTCTGCTGAAATGGCATGATGCAGCTGTTTGTGGCCTGAGTTATGGTTATGTTAATATGGACGGCATGCCTCCATCTCCCTGTATTGTTAGGTGTGAAGCTAAAACACAACCGTGATGGTGAGGACATATTGCACTGAAGGAGCCAAAGCATGCACCATAGTGATCTGGCTGATGGAGCCCCAGGACTGATGTCATAGCCTGATGATAGAGATGAAACATGCATGAAACTTTCAGCTCCCTCTACAGCAGGAGAGGTTCTTGTATTGATTTGAAGTAAATACTTATGGCTATGCAGAGTTCAAAGATTGTGTTACTCAGGACTTCCACCAGATCCATGTCTGGTCCATCTCCAATCCTCTGTGGTCTGCTCCTTGCTCTCTTGTCCATCAACACCCACCAGTTGGACCGCTGGACAGCTGGAGTCATGTGACCGAGGTTTTCCCACTGCAATTACTGAATCAAGGATTCTCCTCCTCTCCTCATCCATGTTGTCTTTCTGGTCCTCTGAAAACCTCTGACCTGTTGACTCCAGACCTGGCTCGGCTCATCATGACTTTGGTTTGTTGTTGTAGTTAAGTGAAATACGATCTGGTGATAACACGGAGTGTTTTATTCTGAAAATTAACCGGATGTTTTCATTTTGTTTTGGTGAAACCTGACTTCCTGTCCCGCTCCATTTGCTCTGTTGAGATTGATGCGTTGTGCTCTGGCATCCAGCAAAAATAGAAGTCTTGCATATCTGATCCGACCTGCAAGATCAGAGGCAGAGCCGGAACCCAATGGAGTGGATCCAGTGGAAGTTAACACATTGCCTAGAATAGAAACCTATCAGATCAGGTGCCATGACGGATCGGAGATGGACTGGACTCGGATCTAGTGGAATTTGGCCTTCAGTGTTTGTTAAGTTTTGTCTTGTCGGTCCCTCTTTAGTAAATTCGACTCTGAATCTGTAGTTGGTTGCCCGGTTATAAGAGGATTATGTATAGCGAAGATTACATCAGGTCTTGTCTCCTTGTTGGGATTCTATTTAGTATGACGACCGTCTCACAGAACATTATCCCTTGTGTGCTGTACTCATGATTGCACTGACAAACAAATGAAGAAACATAACACTGTTTGTGTCTAGCTGCAGATTTGTGTTTGCACTGTAACGCTCTGCAGCATCAAGACAACAAACTAATCCATAGAGAAGATGTCGATTCATTACCGATCCATATATTGCTGCTGTGGCTCAGTGGGTCCGGGAGTGCTTGAGCAAAGTGAGGCGGAAAGGCCCAATCATCATACTTAATACGAATTATATCATCTAACAAGCACATTACTGACCCTTCTTTACAGTTTTGTAAAAGCATTTCATTTGATTGTCTTAAATGCTTTGGAATAAAGAGTTTTCTATATTGTGAAAATACCTGAAAACTATCAGCCCATCTCAGAAAGTGTGCACGTCTTAATTCTATAGTTGAACCATTTTATAGAAGCGGTGTAATATCATTAGTTAATTCAAAGAAATGTAAAAATGACAGTTTGATGACGGCAATGCAATACGTCACTGCAGTCCACTGTCAGCCAAGAAATAGTTACAGCACTGCTTTCAGTCCCAAGAGTCAGAACGAAACATGGTGAAGCAGCGTTTACTCATTATGCACCACATATCTGGAACACACTCCCTGAAAGCTGCAGGTCTGCTCCAACTCTCACCTCTTTTAAATCACAGATTAAGACTTTTTTATTTGCCACTGCCTTCCTATCTTAGCTCATTTTAACTCACTTTAAATTAAAATTTTAATGTAATTTTTAATATATTTCTAATTTTCCTTTTCTTTTCTGTTTTATCATATTTGTCATTTTAATTGTGTTCTTTTATGCCTGTCTGAATGTCTCCAATGCTTTTAATGTTTTAATGTAAAGCACATTGAGTTGCCCTCGTGTATGAAATGCGCTATACAAGTAAAGCTGCCTTGCCTTGCCTAGCACATCAAAACCAAAAGTGTCTCTTTCTGCTATAAGAGTAGGGTTGCAAAATTCTGGTAATTTTTAAAGTTGGAAACTTTCCAGGAATTAACGGGAATAAATCAGGATTTTCCTAAATTGAAGGTTGGCTCTTAATAAGGAACTTAAATATAGTTGGGGAAAATATATGTTAGCATAATCCTGACTAAAACAACCAGATTTCATGCAAGTACAGTTGAATATTTATGCTATTCCTCAATCACATGCACAAAGCACACTGCTCACTGCAGTAGTGATGGGAATTCCGGCTCTTTTTAGAGAGCCGGTTCTTTTGGCTCACTACAAAGAGCCGGCTCTTACGGCTCCCAAGATTTTTTTCATGTTTGAATGAATGTATTACCTAAAATAATGTTAAATTATATGTCAAATGAATTACTAATGTAACAAACATAAAAGGCTTTATTTATATTCTCAACATGGAGCAGAGTTCCACTGAAATTAAATTATAAAGTACAAAAAACAAGACTCATCTCAATTAGACAAAAAGATCCAATCTCTGATTGTATGTATATTATTTATAAAC
This sequence comes from Notolabrus celidotus, assembly GCF_009762535.1. NCBI lineage: Eukaryota > Metazoa > Chordata > Actinopteri > Labriformes > Labridae > Notolabrus > Notolabrus celidotus. The sequence continues at coordinate 4,547,593 of NC_048280.1, forward strand.
TTTGAAACACCTTCATTAACAGCAGGTTCCCTTCACTGTCTTTATTCTTCTAACTGCACTGATGGATAAACAGTTCTAATGTCCATGACCTGGAGGACTGAGATCCTTCACAGACACTTCTAATGTGCCTTTGCAGGTTCTTTGTGGAGCCTGATTGATGACATATTTTAACCTTGCACAGTCAACACTCTGCCTTTAAACTGACTATACCGTTTCAATGTGTCTAAAGTTTACTGTGTTTCCTGCAGTCACTCGTTTTCTCACCTTTCCAGTGTGTTCTCTGTGTCCACATGTTCTCCCTCTCGTCTCCCTCCTGTTGGTGTGCTCACTGTGCTGTGTGTGTCTGTGACCCCTCCCCTCCCCGTTCTGCTCAATGTAGACACGTGATTGGTCAAGACGCCACCATATGTCTTGACCAATCACGTGATGCTTTAACAGAAAAAGACGAGAAAAAAAAAAAAAAAGGCTCCCAGTCAGGAGCCGGCTCCCATCGTTCTCTTCAAAGAGCCGACTCTTAGAGCCGGATCGTTCTCGACCGACACATCACTACACTGCAGGGCCCTACATGCACTGTGCATTCCTCCATCACATGCACACATGATCTCTAGAGTCCTGCAGAGGCTAGGCTTGAGAAGCTTGAGGGAAGATGCTTTTTTATTTGCATGTTGAATGGGACTTTATTGGAGGGAGAGGGCCTCCTTTCATTTAAAGTTTTTAATGGGACTTTGTTGGGATTGCATTTTTGTTCATTTTGGAATGGGTTGGGTCAGGGATCAGTTAATTCCCATAAATCCCATGGAAAGTTTCCAATTTGGAATATTTCCTTAATTCCCCAGCTTAACTTCCCATGGAAATTTACCATAAATGTTCCACCCCTTTGCAACCCTATATACGAGCCACTGATTAGGATAAAGAAGTCTGACCCAAGAGGTTTAAAAGGTGAGCTTTTGAGGCCTTTTACTTTATGTTTTTATTTATTCTTTAGCTGATAACTCAGGACAGCTAGCTACTGCACTTTAATTACTGTGCTTACCTCAAGCTAGGCTAATAACATCCCACTTGAGTCAGGGTTGACCTTCTCCTCGCACTTCTCTCTGGAAATATTCTTAATTTCTCTAATGAAATAAAACGAGTCCTCTAAAAGGTTTTGGGACTCAGTGGTAAAATATGATTCAATTTGCATTGTCAGTTGTGGTGAATAAAACATTTAATTGAAAGTGATTTGCCTTCTCTACAACATTCAGAGTCAACAATCATTTGGGTAATCATAGTAAACTCCCTTCATGAATAAAACATCGTGCTCAAAAAGAGAATCAGCTGAGATTTGAGGATTAATTTTCCACATGTCTCTGCTGCAGAGATATTTGAGGCAGAGTTTCGTTGGTTGAGTTTATCCTCAAACAGCTGAGTGATAAAGAATCATTTGTTGGAGAAATTGCCCATAACGAAATAAACTGCCTTCAAATTTTCACGCTTCATTTCATTCTTACATTGTAATTCAACCTCAGGAACATTTTTCTTAAGGGAGCCGTTGCACAACTGCACTTCTTGTCAATTCATACTAATCCATGCCTGGAGCTGCTCCCCACTGACAACCAATTTTTATCACATAATGATCATCTCACATCCACTACGGCATGCTAAAGGGAGAGGAGACTCCCCGCTGTAACACCGGCTCTCTTACTGCTGCTGTGCTGTGGAGAATTTTAGTGTCAGGTGGTCTTGGAAATGGAAATTAACCAGATTTTAATTCTGCCTTGGAAAGGCTTCAACTGAGCAAACGTGCACCAGGCTCACAGTCCAAAACAACACACAACAAAGAGGAGCCTTTATGGTTACATGTCTGTTTCATTTTAGCAAGTCCTCTTTTTATATACAGTAGTTCACATATTTCTTGAGCTTAGCATCTCATCCATTTTCAGGAGATAAACATCCTTCTGAAAAGGGATTCTGGTCCTCACTAGAAATACAAAGAGAACTGCTTTCCATTATTTCGATTTTTTAAAGGTCTCCTGCAAAAGGTGTCAGAAAAGTCATAATAAAAATATTTCTATAAAGCACCTTTAAAACAGCATTCACTATGTGCTCTGACAGGCAAAACCACAAACTGCCTTACAAGGAAAGCAATACAACAAAAGAGAGGTAAAAAAAAGTCAGACCGAACAAAGCTAGAAGACTAAAAAAGCCACAACACAGGAGATAACAATGATATGAGATCGATGGGAATACAGTGTTTTGAAAGAGTAAACATTGACACACACAAAAAGGCAAAATAATAAAAAAGAAAAGAGGTGAAAGTATCTTAAAAGTATTTACAAAAAGGCTTTAATAAGTTAAGTTTCTGGTCTGGCACAACAGAGACCAACACAAGTCAAACTGACCCAACATCATCAGATTTGGAAGCTTCAGGCAACAATTAGAAGATGGGATGAGAATCATTTCCTGGATGTTTGAATGTAAATTTAAATTTGAAATACACTTAGAAAACAGTCAAAACTGAGCACACTTTTTAAAAAACACAGCTAAACATGAGCTTATAAAGTCTCTCAAACAATGTTAAAACACCACCAGCCTTCAGTTAATGTCCCTATGTCTGCACTGGTTACATATTGCTCTTAATCTCCCTCTTTCCAACCCCAACACGGTCTCAGCAGATGTGTGTCTAACATGAGTCTGGTCCTGCTGGAGGATTCTGCCTGTTAAAGGAAGTTTGTCCTTGCCACTGTAACTTTCCAAAAGCTGACATGCCAGACTCCAGCTGCGACTACTACTATCCGTCTCATCACTATCATCTCTCTCTCTCTTCATCTCTCTCTATCCCTCTCTCCAACATGGTCTCAGCAGATGTGTGTCTAACATGAGTCTGGTCCTGCTGGAGGTTTCTGCCTGTTAAAGGAAGTTAGTCCTTGCCACTGTAACTTTCCAAAAGCTGACATGCCAGACTCCAGCTGCTACAACTACTACTATCTGTCTCATCACTATCATCTCTCTCTCTCTTCATCTCTCTCTCTATCCCTCTCTCCAAACCCAACACGGTCTCAGCAGATGTGTGTCTAACATGAGTCTGGTCCTGTTGGAGGTTTCTGCCTGTTAAAGGAAGTTTGTCCTTGCCACTGTAACTTGCTAAATGCTGCAAAGTGCTCTGCTCATGGTGGATTAAGATACGATCAGACTAAGTCCTGTCTGTAAGATGGGACTTGATCTTATCCTGTCTTGATGTTGGGCCTTTGTTAATAATAGAACAGAGTGTGGTATAGACCGGTTCTGTTTGTAAAGAGTCTTGAGATAACGTTTGTTGTGATTTGGCACTTTATATACTGTATAAAGATCAATAGATTGATGATACATACAACTTTATCTCTGTTTTCTAGATCAAATTACTGATAAACCCAGACCATCTATGCTGTTTTACATCTGGGTAGTAGAGCATTAAAGAAGCATGGCAGTAGCCATTAACAGGGGCTACAGCCCCGACTAGTGGCGGGTGGCTGTCCTACAGCATACTGTTATGTCTGAGTTCTGTCATGTTTTGTGTCTGAAGCTTCCTGTGGTGATCACCTGTAATCACCGGCAGCTTGGGGCAATCAGCCGAAGTCTATTTAGGAAGGTCCTCAGTTAACACTCACTCTCTCCCTTCACTTGGCAGCAGCAGCATCTCAGTGATTTGTTTCCAGCTTTCAAGTTATTTTCTGTTTGGTTTTTATGGTTCATGTGTTGGATTATTGTTAGCCCCACAGGGCCAAGGTGTAACAATACACACAACATTTCAGGCCCAAAATGATACAAATATTTACAACTGGTTCTTCACTGGCTAGAACTTCTGGTGCTGATTAATGTTGGTGACGGCTATTAATCATATATTCAGCTAAACACGCACATCTCTAGTTAGAAGTGGGGATGTTTTTAGGTTGAATGCACCTACATTTCTGCTGTGTAGCTTAGACCCAGACCCACACGTTTTAAAGGTGAGCAGTAAAATCTTTGCAGAAGTGCACATGTGCGGCTCTGAAATGTTCTGACACATTGTTATCTAATAGAATGCCAAACAAACAATCAACCAGTTATCATCATCTGACAAGCTTTTTAGGTCACACAGTCTCACGGGAAGGTAAATCTGTGCATCATCTGCAAGGAGATAAGAAATGTCGTCACACTGGAAGATTTGGCCGAGAGGAAGCATGTAGATAAAGATCTTAGGATTGTTGTTACCCTTTAGTAATTACTGAACTTGTGAAGACTTCTCACGGTTTTGTACGTTTACGTTTTAAAACTGATGACCTACAAGGGATATTTCAACATCCATCACCAATTTGGTCTATTAAATGTTGGAGCTGGTGGTTTAATCCCACCTCACCTCACCTAAATGTCACATTTTGAAGTTTCTTTGTTCAAGACACTGAATCCCAAATACTTTGCTTCCATCCATGTGTGCCTGAACGGGTGAATGACTGACAGAAACTTGTGAAGTATTCGGCACATTGTCAGGGTTTATATCATCCCTCTGATAGCTTTGTAGTGGCTTTACATGATTTAAAGCTTGATGAGTTCTTTACTTCTCTTTGAACACCCTCCTTTCAGCCTCCTGTCTGAAACGCTTCATTTTAGCTACTGTCTCTTTAAGCCCCTTAAGCACTCTGGAATCCACCTCCTCGGAAGCCTCCTCCGATGTTGCCATGCTACAAAGTTGTTGTCATTGTGTTAACGAGTGTTTCTTTATTCAACATTACAATTATGAAATATGGCTGTATCTTTGGGACCCCAAATCTGACCTGTAAAGTATTACATTGGAGATTCAACAATTTTTGATGTCATGATTTGAGGAAATCTCATGTGTTTTTTTTTTTTTTGAATCAGAATCAGAATCAGCTTTATTCGCCATGTATGCTTGAACACACAAGGAATTTGACTTTAGTAAACTGTGCTCTCTTTGTACAAGGCATAAGAATAGGAATAAGAATAAGAACTACAATAAAAAATAAAATAAAAATATAATAACAATAACCTTAGCTATAAATACAAAAGAACAACAAATAGGCTTGACTAATATGTACAGGCTAAAATAATATGATAAAGTGCAGTGGTGAGTAGCAGAGGTAGTTTTACATTATAAAATAGTAGTTAAATAATACAAAAATTAGCAATATGGAATTCTGCTTTGAGAATTGTTGCATTGTGTATATACATGTATATTTACAGAGAGTGTTTATCTGACAGGTATGACACTGTTATGGTTTAGTGTTCATCAGAGTGACAGCCTGGGGGATGAAGCTCAGAATCAGAATCAGAATCAGCTTTATTCGCCATGTATGCTTGAACACACAAGGAATTTGACTTCAGTAAACTGTGCTCTCTTTGTACAAGGCAGAATAGGAATAAGAATAAGAACTACAATAAAAAATAAAATAAAAATATAATAACAATAACCTTAGCTATAAATACAAAGAAACAACAAATAGGCTTGACTAATATGTACAGGCTAAAATAATATGATAAAGTGCAGTGGTGAGTTGCAGAGGTAGTTTTACATTATAAAATAGTAGTTAAATAGTTAAAAAAATAGCAATATGGAATTCTGCTTTGAGAATTGTTGCATTGTGTATCTACATGTATATTTACAGAGAGTATTTATCTGACAGGTATGACACTGTTATGGTTTAGTGTTCATCAGAGTGACAGCCTGGGGGATGAAGCTGTTCTTATGGCGGGTTGTTTTGGCGCACAGTGATCTGTAGCGCCTGCCGGAGGGGAGGAGTTTGAAGAATTTGTGTCCACGGTGTGAGGGGTCAGCGGTGATGCTACCTGCCCGTTTCCTGGCCCGGGACCGGTACAAGTCCTGGATGGGGGGCAGGTCGACACCGATGATTTTTTCTGCAGTCCTTATAGTCCGCTGCAGTCTGTGTTTGTCTAGTTTGGTTGCAGAGCCAAACCAGACAGTGATGGAGGTGCACAGAACAGACTGGATGATGGAGGTGTAGAACATGATCAGCAGCTCCTGGGGCAGGTTGAACTTCCTGAGCTGACGCAGGAAGTACATCCTCTGCTGGGCCTTTTTTCTGATTGTGTCTATGTGGGAGGTCCACATAACAAGCCATTCACAGTACTCTGTGGTCTCATCCTGGGATTACTCTAATGCATATTTACCCCTAGACTTCAAACCTTGCCTCGAAGTTAGTATTGACACCTAACATTTCAACTTTCTTTTCATATTTGTTGTAAAATATGAAAACAAAAATGCTTCTTCTTGCTACAAATTCTTGAGAACTGGCTCATCATGTATGCTCTTCAAGAGATGCAATATGAATAAAATCTAATTACTCCCCATTAGATGCCATACAGAGTATTCCTGACTTGAGATTGACTGGAGTGGAATCATTTTTCCCTGCAGTGCAGACAATTAAGACAACAAGGTTACAACAGAGTGAGTGTGTTTGAATTTATTATCTGAGCACTTGGATGCCAGCTGGCATTGATTTGAGAGCTGATTGGAGACTAATGAATTAAATTTGTGTTTAGTAGCACTGGTCTGTGGTGTTCATGCATCGTTGTTACATATACACTACTCAGGAAAGTTAGGGAAGTTTGGCTTTCGGATTACATTTCAGAATGATCCCAAAATGCACTCCAACCTTCACAGGTGACCTTGACCTCTCTAAACCTGTTCAATGTTTCAGTACTTATTGCACAACATTCTGTTCTCTAGCAAGGTGATTAACTGCAAAAATCTCAACAAGTGTCTGATCCATAAATCGTCCACTAAATGCTCTGGTTTGTATTGAAACGGTCCTCTTCTTCACATTGTTCACATTCTGACATCATGAGACCAAGACAACACCAAACAATCCATCAACATCAGTTAAGGTCAACGGTGGGTTACATGCGGTCCTGCTCTTCAATCACCGACCAGCAATAGGTCGAGCCCACTTCTTTTGAAGTGCCAAACCTCAAACGGAGAGCCAAAACCCCTTTAACAGTGTGACAAACAAAGAGCCAAGAGCCAAAACAGCAGTCGGAGAGGGCTGGCGGGCCACAACAACCAGGGTCTCTCTCACACTGCAGTGCAGCCTCAGAGCGTCAGACGGAGGGCCGCAACGGCCGCCGCTCAAACACGAGGAACCACATGGTCAGACCCAGACAAGTCTCCATCAAGGTGAACCGCCGTCCTTGCTCCAGCAATCAGCTGAGCTGCCTTGAGGTAGCGTGCGCCACAATGGCTTAACATGCCAAGCGATAGCCTCTGCCACGCCAAACAAACCTTCCTGCCACACCAGGCTGCAGCCACCTGGCAGGTGAGTGGGACAGAAGGAGGGCAAGAGTGAGACCCAGCCACACACACCTGTGCATAACGGTGCGCTCAGCACCGCCCAGTAGTCTTGAACAACTTAAAGCTGGCACAGTGCCATGTAGTGGCAGGGAGGGGGGGGAGAGAGCCAACTCACCACAAGATGAAGAAATAACCATTGTCTGTAGCATGATCTGTTCACATTTCCAAAACTTTCACCCGAAAGTCAAATATCCAAACTTTTTCTGAGTAGTGTATATTATTTTTCTCAAGAGGACTCAACTTTGCAGAGGATACAAACCCACGCATGTGCACCAGTTAACCATTAGCCCCTGCAGAACTCCAGCAACCTGCCCACTGTGAAAACGAAGCTTGCAGGAACGGTGTCGGTTCGTCTTTTGGTCAACAGGCGTAACGAATCTTTAACCCTATAGCACTAATGTTGGGGGATTTTCACCCATGCGATTATGGTTATGTGATTTTTATTATGTTGCTGCTGTCTGAGTTGCATGGGTCCCTGGGTGGCTTCATGCTGCTCTCTGATGTCACCCAAGGTAGGCATGTTTCCCTTCTACCATCCCTGTTTTTTTCAGCAGGCACATATTCGGGTGATTTTAGCCTGATGTCAGTAATTGAGAGTAAATTCTTTATCTCTCCCACAGTTATCAGTGATCCAGGGAGACTGTGCCTTCACTGGATAAAGCTCACATGTACCAGGAATGGGTGGCCCAAAGAACAAGTTCCCAGCTCCATTATTTAAAAAAAAAAACTCATTATCATCAATGATTCCCCAATTTTCACTAATTGAGGAGCATTTTTATAAGGTATATTACATCGGGTAAAATATACCTGATGTTAATGATGGTGTTACTAAATGTTTCGTTAGTGTTCTATGGTTAAGAGCTGCAAATGTTTTGATAGTCAAGTTTATTTTGGTCAAAGCACTTTCATTAGATTCTGTCAGTGTCCACAATATGGAGCAATGTGGAAGTTATCAAGTAGCAACACCATATCTGTGATCTGCCTATTCATCTGCATTGGAGTCCTCCCTTCACTACCTCTTGTAACACATTAATGTCACTATCCTCCTCTTTTATGAACCATATTTTTGTCCCAAATGATCAGAAATGGCACTTTACATTTCCCCAGTGTTTGGCAACACATAACCAGCATTTCCTACTTTTTGATTAGAGAATAATGAGTCATTTCAGACCATCTCTTTTATTCTCATGACTGGCACTGCAGACGATGTGGAGCTGCCATTAGTCAGATAATGTTCTCTCATCAAAACTCGTCTATAAAATGTAACAGTGACAGCAGCCCTGTCATGCACGTGGTCTCCTTTTGTTTTAGTTCTGATTTTAAGAGGAGGCTAGATGTGACTGTGGAGCAGTCAGTACCTACAGGGCTGCTTCACATGCTTTGTGTTTAAAAAAGAAGACTCAGTGCCAGACAATTAAGCAGAAAGGTTCCATCTTTTGAAGGGTGCAGAGTCATGAATACATGTAACTGTTGGGTATCTCAGTCTCCACAGTGTCTGACATAGTCTCTTTTAAAACTTTGGATTGACTCACTGTTCATGTTTCATACTGAGCAGTGAGGGAAGCTTTTCACTGTTTGTTTCTGCTCTGATTCAAGCATGTGGCTGAAATCACTTTTCACAGACCTGTTGGAGTGAAATTGGCAAACAATTTAATTAAAAACAACTCATAAAGAGAGCTCAGGATGAGATGATACTTTCATGTTTTTGAAAATAGCTACACAAAGATTCGACACAAGATAGAAATACAGGAGCAGAAAATGAAAAATGGACCTAAATCAAGTCTAGAAGAATGTCTACTGATGTTGTTTACATACTTCACATAATTATGCATATAACAGGGCCTGAAAGTGGCCTACGCCTCTTTGTCTGAAAGGAATCTCGGCTTTGCTACCTGATGTGCACACAAGTAAACAAAGTCTGGCCAATGTGTGCACACATTCTGTAGGTAGGAGGAGACGGTACATGAAGAGTGAGGGGGTGAGGTAGTAGTAGTAGTAGTAGTAGTAGTAGTAGCAGCAGTAAGAGGCTGATCAACATATTTCCTAGTAGACTGATATTTATGAAGCTAACATGCAGATATCACATTTTTGCCAAGCGTCATTTCTGAGTCCTGTGCCTACACAGGTTTGGTTCTTACATTTACTTTGATTATCATTTGGTGGCGGCAGTAGCTCAGTCTGAAGGGTCTTGGGTTGGGAACTAGAGGGTTGCTCGTTTACGTACGGACCAAGTGAGGAATTTGGACTGGAAGCTGGAGAGGTGCCGGTTTACTTCCTGGGCCCTTGAGCAAGGCACTGAGCCCTCAACCGCTTGTGTGCACATCCATGTGTTAGTCCCCTCACTCTGACACCACTACTAGTGCATGTCCATGTGAGCATTTCAGCCAATGAATGGCTAAATAACTGTTTACCAACAATATTGCCATAACCAGATAAAATCAATCAAATTAATTGATCAAGCTTTATTCATAACACACCCATTATACAATCAATATGTCATTCAAAGTGCTTTACAAAGTGATGCATGGGCAAGATGTGGAGATTAATGCGCACTAATAGCAATAAAATCAATTTGGTTAAAACAATAGAATGTTAAGAGTTGAAAATAAAGAATAAAATATAAAGAGTTAAAGATAAATACTAACCATAGACCTTTCTGGAGTCCCTGAGCTCCCTTGTCCCGTAGGTTCCTCTTGATCGCTGCCAGACATGCCAGACTCCAGCTGCTACAACTACTACTATCCGTCTCACCACTATCATCGCTCTCTCTCTTCATCTCCCTCTATCCCTCTCTCCAACACGGTCTCAGCAGATGTGTGTCTAACATGAGTCTGGTCCTGCTGGAGGTTTCTGCCTGTTAAAGGAAGTTTGTCCTTGCCACTGTAACTTGCTAAATGCTGCAAAGTGCTCTGCTCATGGTGGATTAAGATGAGATCAGACTGAGTCCTGTTTTATCCTGTCTTGATGTTGGGTCTTTGTTAATAATAGAACACAGAGTACGGTCTAGACCTGCTCTGCTTTTAATGTCAATATTTAGTATCATCATGTGGCCAAAATAAGAGGTATTGCAGGTGTGATCATCACTGCATCAAAGTTTTAACTCTATTAAAGGACTTTTGAAAGTATTGACAAAAGGAGATTGATATATGAGATAGATATTTGATTAATGTTGTGACTTGTTGATCCTTCAGTTTCTCCAGGTAAGGCATAAGATACTATTTGTAACCTCTAGTGACTCAGATGTTGTTTCTGTCGCTTTTGTTGCCCTCTAGTGGCCAAAAAATCACACTACACAGCTTTAAGATCTCTGTAGTACAGTACATACAGTAGACATTTGACTCAGGAAGGTCGATGCTCTTTAGGATGATATCACGTAAAATGAAGTATTCCTTTATGTTGATATCATTAATTTTCTTGGTATCACACCCACATATTTATTCCTTTCTATATTAACAATTGTGAGACCATAAAAAACATGTTGTCAAAGCAGATCTGCAGAAAGCAGGATGTCTGTATCACAGCTGCTTTCAATCTTCTGTTTACCAGTATGATATCAAGGTTTCCCCATTTGTTTAGGCTGATGCTGACCCTTTGCCTCCTTCTTCACATACAGTAGCTGTCCATCAAACTCGCGTTGTGAAGTCGAAGGAAGCAGAATACGAGCTGATCTGACGGCTGAGATAAAAGAGATTCCTGAGAGCGAGCAGGGAGAAGCAGAGATGGGATGTATAATGAAACAAGATGATAATGCTGTGTGAAAATCTGAGCTGTCTATTTTTACAGATAGAAAGAGAGTCTGACATCAATACATCTTTGAAAGTGATGCTCATTGGTACAAACAAGGAGAGAGACTGAGGCTTTCTGATTCAACCTGTGATTGATTTACTACATTATGCAATAAAATCATTAAAGTTACTCCCTCAAATTATAAATGCTGAGTGATTGCATCAGGAAGGAGTGATGATCACAGCTTTTGCAGCGGTACGTGAGAGATAAAACTATTACAGTTAATTACATCTTTAGAGTTTGGTCACGTGATCACAGGCGGTTTGTACACTAGGCAGCCAGGTGTTCACAAATATGCAGAGAGAGTCAACTCAATACATGTATTTGATTTCAATCAATCTTTATTTATATAGCACCAAATCACAACAAATATCTGAAGACTCTTTCCAAACAGAGCAGGTCAAGACCGTACTCTATGTTCTATTATTAACAAAGACCCAACATCCAGACAGGATCAGATCCAGTCCCATCTTACAGACAGGACTCAGTCTGATCTCATCTTAATCCACCATGAACAGAGCACTTTGCAGCATTTAGCAAGTTACAGCGGCAAGGACAAACTTCCTTTAACTGGCAGAAACCTCCAGCAGGACCAGACTCATGTTAGACACACATCTGCTGAGACTGAGTTGGAGAGAGGGATAGAGGGAGATGAAGAGAGAGAGAGATGATAGTGGTTAGATGGATAGTAGTAGTTGCAGCAGCTGGAGTCTGCAAAATCCATAGCTACTAGTCTTGTAAGCTACCATCAAAGATAGAGTCTTAACTCTTTTGGGAACACGGTAGCTAACTAGCTTATTTGCCGTATCTTGAATTAGCCAGAGTGCACTGTGGTTCCTCAATGACTCGGAACTTGCAAAGTCCTCACTACTCTCCGATGCCACCCCATAGCGGAGGCACACAATTTACAGGGGCCATAAAAATAATACAACATTTACGGTAATGAAGGAGTGGGCCTTATAATGGGGCCCAAAATCCCTTGCAGTGCCCCTGCCCTGTAGTCCAAACATGGTAACTCGTGGCTTCAGAATAACGATCTGACAGAGCAGGTCTAGACCGTACTCTATGTTCTATTATTAACAAAGACCCAGCATCAAGACAGGATCAGATCCAGTCCCATCTTACAGACAGGACTCAGTCTGATCTCATCTTAATCCACCATGAGCAGAGCACTTTGCAGCATTTAGCAAGTTACAGTGGCAAGGACAAACTTCCTTTAACAGGCAGAAACCTCCAGCAGGACCAGACTCATGTTAGACACACATCTGCTGAGAACATGTTGGGGAGAGGGATAGAGGGAGATGAAGAGAGAGAGAATCTTAAGCCCTGGCAGCACATCACCCCCACTCTTATTCCCCTCCACTGTCTCCCCGTAAAGTACCACATCACCTATAAGCTCCTCCTCCTCACCTACAAATCCCTGCATGCTCTCGCCCCCCAATACCTGGCTGACCTCCTCCACCAACACACTCCATTCCAGAACCTACGGTCTTCGGACCTGGGTCTCCTCTCCATCCTACGGACTAAGCTGCAGACTTTTGGAGACAGAGCCTTCAGTGTGGCAGCCTCTACTCTGTGGAACTCTCTCCCTCCCGACATCCGCAGCACCCCAACCCTTGACAGTTTTAAAAAAGCAGTCATAATGCTCCTTTTCCTCAAGGCCTTTCCCCATTAGATAGTGTTATCCCCACCTACCCCCCAGACCCCCTACCTGACCCTGTGAAGCGACCTTGGGTTTCTTGTAAGGCGCTATATAAATACCAGTTATTATTATTATTATTATTATTATTATTATTATTATTATTATTAGTTGTAGCAGCTGGAGACTGGCACATCCACAGCAGCAGGAAGCTACGGGACAAGGGAGCTCAGGGACTCCAGAAAGGTCTATGGTTAGTAACTTTAATGGGACAGGGAGAGTTAAAATAAGAGACAGGCAGATAGAGGAGAGAGAGGGAAAGACAGGATCCCCATGTGTCAGTCTAAGCCTATACCAGCATAACTAAGAGCTGGTCCAAGCCTGATCCAGCTCTAACTATAAGCTTTATCAAAAAGGAAAGTTTGAAGCCTACTCTTAAAAGTAGAGAGGGTGTCTGCCTCTCGGTCCCTGACTGCTAGATGATTCCAAAGGAGAGGGACCTGATAACTGAAGGCTCTACCTCCCATACTACTTTTAGAGACTTCAGGTACGATGAGCAGGCCTGCATGTTGGGAGCGTAGTGTTCTAGAGGGGTAATAGGTCACTATGAGCTTTTTACATATCAGAGGTTTTCTTCTTCTTACCAAATATGAGAAGTTAGAGCCTAATTTTACTCTTTAAAGACGGCTAATATCACCTATTGATGCTTTAATTTGGCCCTTGAGCGCATATCATCCCTCCTGGATTGTGTAGACATTGTCTCGCTGGACGCTGAATAATGATGTCAACTAACGTCACTGAACACACGAAGCTCCCAACCAAAAAGTGTCTTTGTGTACGAGACAAGGGAGCTCAGGGACTCCAGAAAGGTCTATGGTTAGTAACTTTAATGGGACAGGGAGAGTTAAAGTAAGTTAGAGGCAGAGGGAGGGGAGAGATAGGATCCCAGTGTGATATAAAGCTACTTTACCAGCCTGAAGGGAGGAAATTCACATGTCATTTATGTTGTTGTGTGGAAAAAGGAAGCAACATAAATAGTTGGTGTTACGAAAAATATATTTGTATCAAACAAGGTGAAGTAAACTGAAGAGTGTGCTGTTTAAATCAGTAAGTAAACAAAAAGAGGACTCTAACCTTGAGCTTTAAGGACTATCGCTCTGATTAAAGCAAAGGAATCAGAAGTAAAACTATAAAGCAAGCAAAAATACAGGAAACAGCACTTCTCAGTGTGTCCAAACAATCACAGGCCTAAAGTGTGTGTGTGTGTGTGTGTGTGTGTGTGTGTGTGTGTGTGTGAACATGTGTGTCTAAAACCAAACTCTACCTTGCCCCTTCCTGCAGCTTCTAATGTTAAAATCACAAACACAATCACAGGCTTATATTTAACAAAAGTCTCTGTATGAAACAAACTGAGCTCTGTCACAGGCAGCTCCTGACTGACCGGCCCTCCTCTCTGATTCACTGATTGTGTAGTTGTTGCTGCACACCCATCAGACTTCTGGTGAGTGTCTTCAACTTTCTTCAACACAAACGCGTCCTGTACACAGAGGGACTGTACACAGGGAGGAGTCAGGCATGATTGCAGCAGACTTTTTTCAGCTGTATTTTGTTGTAATGGATGAATTCCATGTAATCAGCAGCATGTGTTCATGTCCTGTTGCCCCTTTCTTTTATAAACATGTGATGCTACACGTGAGGTTGTTTCAGCACTGTCTGTTTTCTCTGCACATCCAACCATGTGATGAAGTGAGGGAGACTGAAGGATAATGGGCGGCTTAATAAACTTTCATTTTGAAGGAGTTAAAGTTATACCTCAGGTGTTAGCCAAGCGGCAACCTCCGGTCTCAAAATATGAAGCTCATGCGAAAGTGTTATAAACTGCAGTTCATCAACATTGAATGATTTGAGGTCAGATACTCTATCAGAGTGGAAGATATTTTAGTGCAAGACTTCAGACCTTTGCAAAGACTGAGTATCTTGGAGGGTCACAATTTCCCTCCTATTGAAATAATGTCTCAATCTACTCCTGGTGGAACTTTAGAAGTGGAAAACAAACTCTAGAGTAGAGGCAGAGCTGGCTTTGGCCACCACAGATAGCCCTCCTCTATGCTGTAGTTTGTGTTACCATGATGTGGTAATAACATGAGCTGTGAGACATTTTTTTAAATTACATTTTACTTTAAAATGTCACATATTAGGTTCCCAACAGAAAGCTCAGGTCCAGGTGTTGAGTCACTTTCTGTTCTAACATGCTGAAAGCAGCTTTTGTGTTTGGACCAAGCAGCAACCTCTGGTCTCAAATAATGAAGCCAATGCAGAAGTGTTATAAACTGCAGTTCAAGGAGCTTCTACTTGAGGCTGGCTGCAGAAACACAGGAAACCACATACACACCCATTCAAAAAAGATGATCTTTACAGCAGAAATAAACATGTTTACAGCCTGGTTCAAAAAACGGCTTCGTTTTGAAGAGCTAATTTCTCCATCGGCACACACACACACTGTACCGGGTGAATTTGTATATAACGCAACGGTTCAGAAGATATGGAGAAACGCCTGCGAGCTAGTTCAAGCAGACAACTCGAGCTGCACTGCTATACACACGTCACATGTCCCACTCTGATAACCATCTTCCAATCACGACCTCTGCCTCTCAATTTGGCGCTCTATTTAAACCAGAACAATCTCCCATCTCTCCCTCTCTCTCTGCTGCCCTGCATTCCTATTGCTGCATATTCTTTCATCCCCACCGCCACCCCAGCATCCACCTGCAGGCTCTGGGGTGTGTTCAGTATGTTTTGCTGGTCACTCCTCCATGTCTGCATGTAAACTTATCAGCAGGGAGTGATGAGGCCGGAGCCTGGGCGCCAAAAATGTAATATGTATTTGCTGCTACAATAAACAATTAAAATGTGAGTTCTCTGACTGGAATTAAGATTATGAGTTTTGCCCATTTAAGGACATGACCGACTTGACTGACAGGCGAGAACACTGTAGCTGTTGGCTAGGAGGCTCAAAGCCCGCCTCTTCACCTCACACTAAGGCTGTTTTCAAAACCGTCTACTATATTAGCAGTATATACTGATTTGGCCAAAATTCAGTATGTAGTATGTGAAAAATAGCAAAATCTGCAGTATGCCAAAACTAACTGGATGTCTACTGATTTGGGAACATTTCTCAATATGCATCGGACCAGTCTGGCTCACGTACTTTCCCACAATGCACAGCGCTCGTTCAGCTTTCTCTTCTTTTTTTGATGGGGGGAACTAATTTTTTAGGTGCTGTGTAAATGATTAAATTCCATTCAAACCACTTCCTAACTTTTTAAATTATAAGTGATGCTAAAGAAGCCGTTTATCTATTTGGCCATTGTTTACTTCCACTTTTCGAAACTGGAAATCCAGTGATGTCTGGCTCAGCATCCTGCAGAACAGATCCAACAGAACAGTCATACTACACACTAAATTCAAACTAGTGATGTGTCGGTCGCGAACGATTCGGCTCTAAAAGCCGGCTCTTTGAAGTGAACGACGGGAGCCGGCTCCTGACTGGGAGCCGTTTTTTTATTTTTCTCGTCTTTTTCTGTTAAAGCCTCACGTGATTGGTCAAGACATGGTGGCGTCTTGACCAATCCCGTGTCTACATTGAGCAGAACGGGGAGGAGAGGGGTCACAGACACACACAGCACAGTGAGCACACCAACAGGAGGGAGACGAGAGGGAGAACATGCGCGACACAGAGAACACACTGGAAAGGTGAGAAATCGAGTGACTGCAGAAAACACAGTAAACTTTAGACACATTGAAACGGCATAGACAGTTTAAAGGCAGAGTTTAGACTGTGCAAGGTTAAAATATGTCATCAACCAGGGTCCACAAAAAAACTGCAAAGGCACATTAGAAGTGTCTGTGAAGGATCTCAGTCATCCAGGTCATGGACATTAGAACTGTTTATCCATCAGTGCAGTTAGAAGAATAAAGACAGTGAAGGGAACCTGCTGTTAATGAAGGTGTTTCAAAGTTTATAAATAATATACAGACATCAGAGATTGGACCTTTTTGTCTAATTGAGATGAGTCTTGTTTTTTGTACTTTATAATTTAATTTCAGTGGAACTCTGCTCCATGTTGAGTATATAAATAAAGCCTTTTTAAATGATACACATTTGATATAATGTATGTTTGTTACATTAGTTATTCATTTGAGTTATTCATTAGTCATTCAAACATGAAAAAATCTTGGGAGCCACTTGGGACCCGAAAGAGCCGGCTCTTTGTAGTGAGCCGAGCCAAAAGAACCGGCTCTCTAAAAAGAGCCGGAATTCCCATCACTAATTCAAACACAGTATGTAGTAGGAGCACCTACTGCATACTACATTAGTAGGTATTTATGTAGCAGGCTGTTTCAAAAACAGCCTCTGTTTGGTTGAATTCAGCATTTCCAATATGGCTCCCGCTGACGATTGGCTTCAAAACAGCGCTCAGGAACAGATGGGTGATGTCACGGATACCACGTACATTTATTATTCAGTCTATGGTGTTGGCATACATTACTCATGCACTGTTTTATTATTGTTTCATTATGAACGTTAGACTGTTACTTCTTTCTCCTCACTTGAATTCACAGATGTAAAAACTGTGAACGGTATGTGTTGAATGTCATGATGTGACTCCTAAAGTTTTGAGTTATGCAGTCTTTTGTGTTAGTTTCAGTGGAGTTTCACAGTTTGCATTTCACAGGGATAATATATGTCCTTCTTTTTATAAAATTGCATATTTTTGTATAATGCAGGAGACCTGAGGACCTGAATAATCTGAAAGAGAAACATCTATCTGCATTGCTTGCAGATAAATACCTACTGATGTGTGCTATAAATCATTTATTTTACCTTGACACAAAAGCATCCAACATTTTCGAGCTCAGTGTCACTCTAATCAGAGTTCAGAAGACTAATAACAGGTTATTGTTCCACATTAAAGTTTACCGCAGGAAGAACGAGAATTCATTTCACACCGCCTCAGTGCTGAACATCCCTTTGGAAATACCTCCTCAATTTAGAGGAGGGGCACCGAACGAAAAAAGTTCAAAGGCATTTGATCCTCCTGCCCACTTCGGATACATTACTTTTAGTTATGGCTTGAATAATGAATGTAGAAAATGAATTCATGCATTTAAATGAGATCGGGGGCCTTGGTGCCGCGCTGTGCATTCAGTGTGGGGTATTTGGAGAATTAACTTCAAATCCTTGAATGATTGTGATGAAGCTTTAAAAGACGGTGCTCCTGTTCGCCCTTTCCACTTGGCAAAGAAAAATATGAATATAAGGATATGAAGATGTTCTGCTCTCATGGAGTTGATTACTGTAAAAAAAACCATATGAAGGCTTTATATAAAAATGAAATATATCTAACATTATTATGAAGAAAGGCAAAACAAAGCATTCACTGGATTCCTGTGGCGGTATCTGGTAATTGACTTTGCACTTGTGAGTTTATTTGAGGTTACTGAGGTGATCACAACCTGATATGACTCCATAATGAATGTACATAATGTAGTTGGGTTAACCTTGGTGCTATGACCCAGCTCTTGAGGGAAGGGAAGCAACATAAACCAGCTGGATTTGGTGTTGAGCAAATCATATTTAATTCAAAAGGGGAAGATCAAGATACAAAAGAAGGTGAGGTCAATCCAAAGGGCCGACAGGTGATGTTTAAATCAATGAATAAAGAAAATAGAAGGAGAAGCGCCAAATCATAGCTCAGCTCAGGGAATCCAGAAAGGTCTAGGGTTAGTAACTTTCATGGGACAGGAAGAGTCACAGTAAGTGATGGGGGGTGAGAGACAGGATCCCTGTCGGGAGTCTATTTTGCATAACCACCTGCTCACTATATATTATCTCTTAAGGCTGATTTATACTTCTGCGTTGAATCAACAGCGTACCCTACGCCGGGGGTCCGCGTAGCTCCCGTACCTACGCCGAGGCCTACACTTGTAGCTGACGTGCACCTCCTCCAAAATGTAACTCCCCGTAGAGCCGACGCGGACCGCAAGCTCTGGGATTGGTCCGCTCGGCGGCTTTGTCTTTCCCGCATTTACAACACTTCTGGGATCCCGGACATTGGCCGCACATCGTCCGTGTATTTCATCTCCTCCTCTCTGTTCTTCATGTAATCATGTCTGTATGATAAACAGCAACATGTATCAGCTGTAGATTAACATAACACGCTCTGAATCTCTGTGGAAAAGTAAACAGAGATCGTAGCAGGACCGGAAGCAGGCGGCCGGCTATCAGAGAGACCGCACTGCCCTCAAGCGTTTCAGCGGAGAATTGCTGCGCGACACGGACACACCGACGCACAAGTATGTGGGGCTCATGTCCGCGTCAGCCCCTGCTGCGTAGGGGAGACGCAGAAGTATAAATCAGCCTTTACAGTTTCACTTCACCTGGCAGGGGTCGGTGTATGTTTATTCATTCCTCCATTTAGTTGATGATGTTCATTTGTCTGATTGTCATCAGTTCGGTTGTTTATTTTCCCTGCTCTGTTCATCCCTCGTTCACACTCATTGAGGTGCACCTGGTCTTAGATTATTAAAATCCAGTGCGAGAGAGTTGATTTTTCAAACTATTCCCCCAAACAGCACACATTTCTCTCTGTTCTTTCAGTGAGGATAGGAAAATAAATTTAGAGAGGAGATCTCAAAAGTGTTTCATTTATATCTCCTAGACAACAATGGGATCTGTTTGAAAGCAAAATAAGACTATGGCTTATGTCTCCTGTTTCTCATTCTTACCTTCAGAAAAAAAGTTGCAAAAAGTCTCAGCTTAGTCTCCCTTTCACTTCAAAAGAAGATAGAGATTTCATACCAGGTATGACAGACGATTTATTTAAAATATGGGCCGCAAAAGGGCTGACCAGATTTAGCCAGATTATTATAATTAAACGGGTGGGTTCTTTTGGGCGCTGGTGGCCTATAGCGGTCTAAGCGCCCCACATACAGAGGCTACTAGTCCTCGTCGCAGGGGTCGCCGGCTCGATTCCCGGCTGGTCGACCATTTCCTGTATGTCTTCCCCCGCTCACTACTCCCCACATTTCCTGTCTCTCATCAGCTGTCCTGTCAAATAATGGCAAAAAGGCCAAAAATAAATTTAAAAAAAAGAAGAAAATTAGCCCTTAATGAGATCTCTCATTTAAGACTCATGTCATGGCCTCCACTATTTCTCCTAGTGAATTTTAGGAGACACTAAAGAGAAACTAATGAGAACAATTTGAAACTTGAATGAGGCTGAAGTGAGAATCTCAATTTTGTCTCCGGAGACTTAGAAGAGAAAGCCTTGAGCAATAAAATTTTCCTCTGGGATACATTAAACTCCAGATATATCATTCAACAGCAGCTCCACAAATTTCTGTCAAGTTTCTGAAAATGTATTCTTTCATATTATGGGAAAGTTTTGTTCTCTCAGGAGAAAAAGCTGACGCTCTTCATCCTCAAATAAGGTAAATTTTTTACAAAGGCACGTGTAACAAAAAGGAAAGGGAATAAATCATAGAGTCATAAATTAAAGAAGATACAAAAACATTGAAATAGTGCATGTAGTCTAGGAACTCCAGACGTGCTGTTCTGCAGTCGGGCAGATTAATTACCTGCAGTTCCTGTTTCACAGGCTTGTTTTGGACTGACACAAAACCTGTGGACTCAGAGGTTTTTGTTCCTTCGACAGCTGGGAGTGAAACTGCTGAGCGACACATAAATAAGGATGAAGAATTACCTCGTTGAGAGCTCTGCTTCATGTCCTCGATCCAAGCTGTCACCCTCAAGTTGAGCCCTCTTCTAAACATGACATTTCTCTTTTTATTAATAACCGTTATTCACAGATAAATGTTGAGCAATTTGGAGCTTAATGTATGTATTCAAAGCTGGAGTGCTTTTTTTTAAATCAACCTGCTTCAGTTCTCAGAAAGTGCTCTTTCAGTCCTCATGTGATCGCCATGAAGCTTTTCTTTCTGCAGACCCCGGAGGATTTCAGGAATGCAGATAGATGGTTTCCCTACATGCCTGCTGAATATTTGGTCAAGAGGGTATGTGTGGGCAGGCTGCAGAATGAACGTCTGTCTCCTTTTCACAGGCAGTTCATCTCCTGAGAGAAATTCAGAAAGCCTATTTAGCTTCTTCTTTCATAACCCTTTTTTCCTAAATTGTTCCTCTGTGTCACTCTGATAAAAAGTGTCTGTAGAAGCACCATGAAAGAATTTAATGTGCCTGAAATATGAGGGGAAAACATCAGAAACATTCAAATCATTCAAATGGGACCAGTTCACCTGAAATAACTTGTGCTTTTGAAGTTCAGTGCTGAATCATTGGCATGCACAGTCGCAGCACTCTACATACTTCTGCCTTTTGCTTGGTGGCTCACTGCAGAGATTTGTGTATTGTATGACAAATCATGACTGTGGCACAGACCCTGTCACCGCCTGCACAGTAAGCAGCAACCTCAGAGGCTGTGGAATAAAGTTACTGTGGGAGAGCTATGGACTGCTTTACCTAAAGTGGTCAGTTGAGGCTGGCTTTGAAAGAGTGTCAGACTTCAATAGGTCTCTTACAGAAATGTTCAACTTAGCTGCATAATCAAATATATTTAAAACTTGGTAGAAAAACGATTTAATTCAATCAATCTTTATTTCTATAGTAATCCATGCTTTTATTAACACTCGACTGGATTACTGTCATTGTATTTTGGCCTGGACAACTCACTCCTGCACCACCTGCAGCTGGTACAAAATGCTGCTGCCGTGATCACATATCCCCTGTCCTAGCTTCGCTGCACTGGCTCCCGGTTGCTTTTAGAATAGATTTTAAAATGTTATTGTTTGTTTTTAAAGCTCTTAATGGCCGAGTACCTGACCGAGCTTCTCCATTACCATGTCCCTGCCAGAACACTGAGATCATCAGGTCAGTTGTTATTGGTCACCCCCAAAACGAGGCTTAAAACCAAAGGTGAGCAAGCCTTTGTGGAGGCTGCCCCTCGGCTCTGGAACAACATGCCCCAACATATCCGTTCTGCAGGATCAATGAAGGTTTTTAAATCCTCTCTTAAAGGTGACATATCATGCAAAATTTAATTTTTAATGGTTCTCTACCTGAAATATGTTTCCCTGGCATGTCTACAAAAAATCCATTCTGCCCCTGTTCTGATTTCTCCACCTTTCTGTAAATGTGTGCTGAAACCAGCCGTTTCAGACTTCCGTGTTTTTGTTACGTCACAACAATATCCGGTCTGTCACAGAATCAGAGCTCGGAGCTTGTTCAGCCCATAGACTGTATAAAATACAACTCAACCCCTCCTCTGTTTTTCATTACCTGCACACATGTGTGCTAACAAGGAGCTTAGGAGGGAGGCATGCTAGTTGTAGGCTGTCTTAATAAACACAAAGGTCGGTTTTACTCCCCACGTATGCAGATTTGAAGATCTAGTGGATGATTTTATTTATCATGGATAAGTGCTAACGCTAGTTAGCATAGCTACATAGCTACATGTTGTAGCCATAGACTGTAAATAAAAAGGTCGTAGCTGTAGCTGTAGCTGTAGCTGTAGCTGTGTACCAAGACACACGTCGACATACTGACAAATAAAACAACAAGAAACACTAAATCTGTGAACAATCCTTCAGAAAGGTCCTGCTGCCTTTCTGGTAGAGGTCGGTTTTACTCCCCACGTCTGCAGATTTGAAGATCTAGTGGATGATTTTTATTTATCATGGAAAAGTGCTAGCGCTAGTTAGCATAGCCACATAGCTACATGCTCGTAGCTGTGTACCAAGACACACGTCGACATACTGACAAATAAAACAACAAGAAACACTAAATCTGTTTGCAATGGTTCAGAAAGGTCCTGCTGCAGGCGCCTCTCCGTCAGGATCAGATTCTGGATCAGATTCAGAGGGTTGAAGTAACGTGATCTCTGAGCAGCCGTGTATATTCAGCCAACATGTAAACATTAGATCAACGTGCCGGAGAGCCGAGGCACATCCACTTCCTGAGGGGGCGTGGTCAGAGAGAAAACAGACTGTTCTGAGGAGGGCTGAAGAAGAGGGTTTTTCAGGCAGACCAAAATCTGATTTCAAAGTGTTTTTTTTGAGCATAAACTTTAAAGACATGTTTTGGGGACCTCTTAGACCAATATATATTGATGAAAAAATGGTGAGAGCTTTTTAGACTCTGATCCGGACTACAGTCCTGAGCAAAGCACCTCATCGGGTCAGAGGGGACAGGCCCAAGGTGGAGTGAGAGGGGCAGTCAGTAGAGTCAGGGGAAGTAGAGGCAGGGGAAATGTACGCGCAGGAGGCAGGCAGAACGGCAGGATGGGATTTAATTGGTTTAAAATTTTGGACCCCAAAATCGGTGATTGGTTGGTGTTTTCCCAGGTTTACTCCGGCAGCTTTTCTTCGCTCTTTTTTAGGAACACATTATGTATTGATTACCATCGGGACATGAAGATCATTTTAATCAGTATAACAAAAAGTGGATCTAAATCTGACCACCAACCCCAGCTTTAAAGGGGACATATCACGCTTTTTTCATCAATATATATTGGTCTAAGAGGTCCCCAAAACATGTCTTTAAAGTTTATGCTCAAAAAAACACTTTGAAATCAGATTTTGGTCTGCCTGAAAAGTCCTCTTCTTCATTCCTCATCAGAACAGTTTGTTTTCCCTCTGACCACGCCCCCTCAGGAAGTGGATGTGCCTCGGCTCTCCAGCACATTGATCTAATGTTTACATCTTGGCTGAATATACTCGGCTGTTTAGAGATCGCGTTACTTCAACCCTCTGAATCTGATCCTGATGGAGAGGCGCCTGCAGCAGGACCTTTCTGAAGGATTGGTCACAGATTTAGTGTTTCTTGTTGTTTTATTTATCAGTATGTCGACATGTGTCTTGGTACACAGCTACGAACATGTAGCTATGTGGCTATGCTAACTAGCGCTAGCACTTATCCATGATAAATAAAAATCATCCACTAGATCTTCAAATCTGCAGACGTGGGGAGTCAAACCGACCTCTGCCAGAAAGGCAGCAGGACCTTTTATGAAGGATTTGTCACAGATTTAGTGGTTCTTGTTGTTTTATTTGTCAGTATGTTGACGTGTGTCTTGGTATACAGCTACAGCTACAGCTACAGCTATGAACATATAGCTATGTGGCTATGCTAATTAGCGCTAGCACTTATCCATGACAAATAAAAATCATCCACTAGATCTTCAAATCTGCAGACGTGGGGAGTAAAACCGACCTTTGTGTTTATTAAGACAGCCTACAACTAGCATGCCTCCCTCCTAAGCTCCTTGTTGGCACACATTTGTGCAGGTAATGAAAAACGGAGGAGGGATTCAGTATTATTTTATACAGTCTATGGGCTGAACAAGCTCCGAGCTCTGACTCCGTGACAGACCGGATATTGTTGTTACGTAACAAAAACACAGAAGTCTGAAACGGCTCGTTTCACACACATTTACAGAAAGGTGGAGAAATCAAAACAGGGGTTTTGAGCCCTTACAGCCTCCTGCCCTCACTTAACAGCTGACGTAAGTAAAGTCAAGAAGGGCTCAGGACTCAGGGCTCAGGGCTCAGGGCTTAGGGAGGACATTGAGATTGGGCCATTGTAACTTGTGGCTTTAGAAACCCGGATGCTGAGTTGGAGGCTTCAAAAGTTCAGCTAACCATCAAAGAATTAAATCTGTGGTTACGTCCTTCACTCCTACGCATATTGTTGCCTTGGTTTTTGAAATGTTACTTTTGACTCCTTTCTTTTACAAAACTCTCCTTCAGTTTTATTTCTCCCAGCACTCAATTGCTCCTTGTGAATCCAAACTGATTAAAGTTTATCCTTCAGCCTGTGGAAGCTGATGAAAAGCTGAACATTTTTCTACAATGACGTGAGTTTTTGTCTTGTTAATGCAATCATTTTTGCCCTGAGCAGGATGAACGCTCGGTGCAGATGATTTATGCCACTCGCTGCTTTTTTCAATCTCCTGCAAAACCTCTACATCATGATGGTACCCATTGACGGGCTCTTATTGTTTAAAGCCCTGATAAGATGATTCATTCAAGCCATGATGCTGCTTTTTTGTCAGCTTCTGTTCTCAGAAAATGAATCACATCTTGTTATGCACTATCTTTTAAGTTGTGGAGTTAGTCCTGCGTGTTTTCTGTTGTGTCTGTTTGTGTGTGAGCAGGATTATGGGAAAACTTCTGGCCTGAGTTTCATTAAACTTGGAGGAAGAATGTAGCACTTACTGCAGAAAACTGTCACATTTTGTACAGGATGTTTATCACACTGGAAAAAAAAGCCCCTCCAAAAACAAGAAAAAAAAACGTACTTCAAGGTACTTTTACCTTGAAACAAGCAAACAAATCTGCCAATAGAAAAAGTGAAAATTTGCTTGGTAAGATTTCTTAAAATAAGACGTAATATTTAGAAAACTGTGATCTCAATATTAGCAGGGAAAACTTATTTTAAGCAATATTTCACCAGAATTTAAAGCTTAGTGTCTCAGAATAAGACAGGAATGCTGATTTTTGCACTAATACATTTCATGTCAACTTCTTCATTTGAGATATATTCACCTTAATTTGAGTTGTATTATAGCAGGACTTTTCTAGGTTTAACACCATCCTGTACTTGAAATAAGATTACAAAGTTTAATTTGAGCATTTTGAGATATAATGTCTTCTCATAGTGAGCTGGATATACTAATATTCAGTCATGTTGTTTTTTAGGATGAGCCAGCTATGCTCTAAAGGAGGTGTTTCATTGTGTGCATGGAGTTTGAGGATGAATATTTTTATCTGATTTAGAAGAAACAGTGCCTGAAAACTGAAACCCACCCTTAAAAAACAACAACATTTCTTTCTTTCTTTCTTTCTTTCTTTCTTTCTTTCTTTCTTTCTTTCTTTCTTTCCTTCCTTCTTTCATTCCTTCCTTCTTTCATTCCTTCCTTCATTCCTTCTTTAATGCATTCCTTCCTTCTTTCTTTCCTTCCTTCCTTCCTTCCTTCCTTCCTTCCTTCCTTCCTTCCTTCCTGTCCTTCCTTCCTTCCTTCCTCCCCTCCCTCCCTCCCTCCCTCCCTCCCTCCTCCCTTCCTTCCTTCCTTCCTTCCTTCCTTCCTTCCTTTCCGTCCTTCCTTCCTTCTTTCCTGCCTGCCTTCTTTCTTCCTTCCTTCCTTCTTTCCTGCCTTCCTTCCTTCTTTCTTCCTTCCTTCTTTCCTGCCTTCTTTCTTCCTTCCTTCCTTCCATTCCTTCCTTCCTTCCTTCCTTCCTTCCTTCCTTCCTTCCTTCCTTCCTTTCCTTTTTCTTTCCTTCCTTCTTTCCTGCCTTCCTTCCTACCTTCCTTCTTTCTTTCTTTCTTTCCTTCCTTCCTTCCTTCTTTCTTTCTTTTATCAATGGAGCTGTTTTCTGATAGATTCTCCAATTAAAAGTCATTTACTTAAATCAAGTAAAGTGTTTGTCTTAAATCAAGATTATCTGTCTTCTACAAATAAGATCTCAGCTTGAAAATGTACGAAATGTAAATTAAACCTTGTTTCTTCTAAATTAAAACTCAAAACAAGGTCATTTCAAGATTGTTTGACTTCACCAGATATTTAAGATGTCTTAAACAAGTCCCTCTATCTTGCACAAATGTTACTTGTTAAGAAATTTAATCTTAAATCAAGTGGGAGAAGACATTTTGACTAAAAATGAGAATATTTCACTTGGTAAGACTTTGAGTTTTTGCAGTGCAGACTGAAAAACAAGTAAAACTTTGAACGCAGTGGTAACGCTCGTCTTTAAAGAAGTCTGTCAGAGGAGATTTTTAGCCTTTGCAGAATTGTGATTACTCTGAGTGCCCTCATAGTCCCTCATTTTTCCCCTCCTTGTTATTTCTTTTCTCCGTTTTATAAATTTTTCTTACATTTGACATTCTTTCATCTTTCCTTCCCCCTCAATAAAGTACCTTGCCACTCACTGTTAGTTACAGTTGAGCAGGATAATGGAAAAAGTATTGACCCTTTCTTCATGAAACTTGGTGGAAAGGTGAATCTCGGGCCGTGGAATTACCCATTACACTTTGGAGCGGGTCCGGACATGACTTGTTGGTCAGCACTGTCCGAGTGTTTTCTTCTAGTTGAATTATTGAATGAGGAGTCAATTTTAAAGATAACCCTGTTCTTTGGATGAATGAGTGTGTGCTGTACAATTATTCTTCCTTTTCCTTCTTCCTTTCTGGTCATATAAGAAGAACAAATATTACTTCCTTTCTGTCATTTTGTTAACATGTACAGAAAAATTATGGGGCTTATTTTTGGATACTTTCACACACTGCAAAAAGCAAAAACTGACCGAGTCAAAATATGTCATGAAACTTATGAGTAAGTAAGTATCTTTATTTAGTATAGAACCTTTCACAGAGCATAGTCACAAAGTGCTTTACAGAGTTTCAATATCAACAAGAAAAATACAATGTGCAATAAATGAGACAATAATGAAAGCAGACAAAATAACAACAAATTACAAAGATGGTCAAAGCTCGACAAACTAATGTGTCTTAAGGTGCTTTTTAAAAGTCTCAGGGCCCGATCTACTAAAGGTTTGCGTGTATAAAAACAGGTGCAAACTTGATAGCGCGCGCAAAGCTGACGTACTAACCGGGAGCACCGAGGATTGCGTCTTTCAAATGAGCAAATAGCACTCGCAAATCATTTAGCGTGTTTGCCTTCATGAATATGCAGATACATGTAGATCATCAGAACGCGCAAAATACTGGGAGGAGGAGATGCAAATGTAATCATTTAGCACACGCAATGTGATTTATCAAACCCTGAAGACAGATAGCGCGCGCTGTATTTGCGTCTATATTTAGCACGTTTGAAAGGCAGGTGCAAACTGGCACAGCGTTACGCACACTTGGCTGCGGTCACTGTAACGCTCATCATACCATCGCTTTACAACATGCCCGCAAAAGCTGGGCTTACAAGCATTACTACATGTTTTAGTCAATCAAACCAAGAGAACAAAATAATAATAATAAACAACACAAGTCAAAGCAGTTCAGCACCACGGATAGCGACCCATCATTCTGACACCACTTTAACTTTTTCATATAATGAGAGCACAGTAGGTCACTGTATCAATAGATATAAAGTTTAGTCAAATTGGCACAGGCGGCCCCACATCTTCACATACAAACAAAAATCAACATGAAGTACTTCGGCCTACTCACCACTGTCTGGACGAGCCTTAAGCTCCGCGGACTTGTCCACGATGCACTGTATGTCCATTTTCTGTGATCTGTCATTCTCAATAAATAACATGACATGTCCACTCAGTCTCCTCCTGTCCCATCGTGCTCATCAAGGGGTTTTAAGTTAGTTTTAACTTGGAGAATGAGCGCTCACTGAGCTGCGCCAGGCAGCTCTGGCGTAACTCCTCATCTCGTGCTTGCAGCAGTGTGTTGGGGGTGAATTGCCTCAAACATGTTCCCAGTTCCATTTAAGCTGGTGAATCTTTGGGACAGTTGCTGGATGATATCAGGCATTGAAAACGTTCACCCGAAAGTTGCTCCCTGGGACAGTGAGGCGACTGTCTTCATCCAAGTGACGCCTAACTTTTCTAGAGCAAGAGTGGGAGACTAAGCCTCATCAAATCGCTCTCTAAACTCCATCAAAACACTGATTGCGTTTGGAGTAGAGTAGATGCGTTTATTTAAAAATGTATTTAAAACCCCTCTTCAGCCCTCCTCAGAACAGTCTGTTTTCCCTCTGACCACGCCCCCTCAGGAAACGGCTCGTTTCACACACATTTACAGAAAGGTGGAGAATCAGAACAGGGCAGAATGGATTCTTTTCATTTTCAGGGGGTTTGTAGACATGCCAGGGACACATATTTCAGGTACAGAACCATAAAAAGTCGATTTTGCATGATATGTCACCTTTAATATGAGGATCTTACACTGAACTCTGGATTGATTGGCAGCCAGTGTAAGGAGAACAAGATGGGGGTTGTTTTACTGGACCTGGTTAACAGTCTTGCAGCAGCGTTTTGAATTAATTGTAGTCGGTGAAGAGAAGATTTATTGAGGCTGGTGAAAAGAGAATTTCAATAGCCGAGCCGTGAGGAAATTAAAGCATGAACCAGCATCTCTAGCTCTGTGTGTGAGACCAGGGATTTCATTTTAGCTATGTATCTTAGGTGCAGAAGAAAGCCTGAATTGAATGTGTTGGGGAAAAATCCATCCATGATGAAACGTTACACCGAGATTCTGAGAGAGTTTTTCACAGATGTAGAAAGAGAACCCAAGCAATCGGTAACCTTGTCTGCATTGGTGTTGGAGGCGATAATGAGGACCTCTGTTTTTGCTCCACCCTATTACTACACAGTGTCACTGTCTTCCCCCATTACTGCTCTGTTTTTACCTCTGATGGTGGATCGCTGACAGAGAGAATGCAGGGTTAGACGCTCTGTTTCTCATCACAGACAGTGGAAATATCCCGCCTTGAAATGTCAATATGTACTCATCTTTAGACTTCAAACAACTCTGTTTCCAGATGAAGATCCAGTTTTTTTGTGGCTGCTGGCACAAGTCAAACTAACTTCTTGGCCTCTAAACGCCGCTGCACAAGTCTATATAACGCAGTTTCATTATTGATAGAGGGGACAAAATGGGATGTCTGTTTCCATTTCAATCAGTTTCCAAAATGAGAAATACATAATGGTTGGGGCAATGTAGCACCTCCAATCAGCCTGCAGCAAATTGCTTTTTCAAAAAAGAAATCAACATATTTCTTTTAAATAAGTATGGATACCAGCAAAAAAACAAAACTGTAGGCATTGAAAATGCATTTTTACATCACCGGTTTTTTGTCTTTCTCTGCTGTGAATGCTTGTTGAATAATTCCAGCATTCCTTTGTAAGAGTTCTGTTCCCAAAGCTCACTCTCTGACTCATCGTGACCACGGCGATACATCCCGTTTTTGAAGCTAAGAGAAAACTCACAGCAGTATTTTTCACCTTAAGGACAACAAACCTTTTTACCTTCTCTGTTCCATCAATTTCTCATTTGTTTTACCTCCTTGGTTCTTTATTTGAGATTGATCTTTTTCTACTTCAGTCTGTTATAAGTTACCATGTGCTGTGACTTTGTTTTTTGCTGCTGGGCTGCTCTAGTCGATGATTAAGAGTGTGAAATAGTCGCACATGCTTCACTCCCCTCTAAGAAGATCCATTCTCCTCCTGTGTGAGGCTTTCGGTCAGAATGGATGTTAAGGTGGATTTATTTTGTAATTGAGCCACAGATCCTCTGCTTCTGAATGCATGACTAGATTTATTATGCAGCCCCTCTCCTCAGTTTAAGTTTAAATTACTGGAGCTTAATGGTGTTTTGCTTTATTCTACCCTCTATCCTCTGAACTCTAAAGGCATAAAAAACTCTACACCAGGCTGAGGTAATTACCGTTCCAGTCTGAGGGGCTTTATTTACAAGAGACTGCATCATAACTTGTGCATCACCTCCGCTGATCCATCCATCCGAGGATCTCACAGTAGATATTTTTGATAATGATATTCAGGTGCAAAAACATGCCCATGTAGTTCTACAGTTGAACTCACTTTAGTTTTGTGTCCACTCTTTGCTGCAAGAGCCACACTCTCATGCCTGACTGAGTTCAATTTCACCCTGATAAACGATGAGCTGGGAGGGGAGAGAGCAGCTCTTTTTTCAAGTTTATGTGAAGCCCAGACTCGATAAATGTGATTAAAGTTTCACTCTCTGTACCACAACTCCCTTTAGAGCAAGCAAACTAGAGCAGATATCTCACAGTCTATGTGAGATAAACACTCTCATCCTCACCAGGCGTAACAGCTCCACACACACCTGGAGGAGTGTAATATTACATTAGAATAATAATTCAAAGATACACAGGCTGCATTTGGATTCTTATTTTTCTTATAAAGTTAAATAAAGTTTTTCAGTTTCCTCCAACTCTCTGAAGACACGTAGATTTTCAAAGAAATTATTGTATCCACACAGTCGCAGTAGCTCAGTTGTTCAGTCCTTTTTTTTAACTTCCTCTTTCTCTCTCACTTTGTAACAAGTCTTGAGGAGTACTTTCCCATATTTATATTATAGTTCCCAAAAAATGTGTTGTTCCAAGGAGGGATCCAAGAAAACTCACTTTAGTTATCTGTAATTGTTATTGTAAATGCAGGAAATCACAATGCCACCCAGTGGACCAATCACAGCGCCTGCTGTCTGCATTTAGCAAGTTACAGTGGCAAGGACAAACTTCCTTTAACAGGCAGAAACCTCCAGCAGGACCAGACTCATGTTAGACACACATCTGCTGAGACCGTGTTGGAGAGAGGGATAGAGCGAGATGAAGAGAGAGAGAGATGAAGGTGGTTAGATGGATAGTAGTAATTGCAGCAGCTGGAGTCTGCAAAATCCATAGCTACTAGTCTTGTAAGCTACCATCAAAGATAGAGTCTTAACTCTTTTGGGAACACGGTAGCTAACTAGCCTATTTGCCGTATCTTAAATTAGCCAGAGTGCACTGTGGTTCCTCAATGACTCGGAACTTGCAAAGTCCTCACTACTCTCCGATGCCACCCCATAGCGGAGGCACACAATTTACAGGGGCCATAAAAATAATACAACATTTACGGTAATGAAGGAGTGGGCCTTATAATGGGGCCCAAAATCCCTTGCAGTGCCCCTGCCCTGTAGTCCAATCATGGTAACTCGTGGCTTCAGAATAATGATCTGATTTCATCTTAATCCACCATGAGCAGAGCACTATGCAGCATTTAGCAAGTCATAGTGTCAAAGACAAACTTCCTTTAACAGGCAGAAACCTCCAACAGGACCAGACTCATGTTAGACACACATCTGCTGAGACCGTGTTGGAGAGAGATGATAGAGGTGAGACTGATAGTAGTAGTTGTAGCAGCTGGAGTCTGGCACGTCCACAGCAGAGATCCAGAGGAACAAGGGAGACAAGGGAGCTCAGGGACTCCAGAAAGGTCTATGGTTAGTAACTTTAATGGGACAGGGAGAGTTAAAGTCTGAGTCTGTGTGGGTACAGAGCTCTACGGACCAGATTCTAAAGCCGGCTTCTTAGCCTGTTTGACGTCTTTGTCCTCTGTCTTGTGTGTTTATTTTTTTAACTGGTGTGTCGTGTCGGACAGGTCTCCCTTGAAGAACAGATCTCCCTTGAAGAACAGATCTCAAGGGACTCCCTGATTACATAAAGGTTGAACAAATATCAAAATAAGACAAGTGAGTGAGAAGACTGATGCACAAAACACTTTCCAGTCTTCTTTGTTTCTCACTGCAGCATACTTACCGGTGTGATAGCATGCACTCAACGTGTCCTGGCAGCGACATTTGGCAGTAGATGGCTCAGACTTGAACATATGTGGCACAGTGTTAACTATCTGTAATGAAAAAAAAATCAACTTCATTACTTCTAATCCCAGACGGTGCAGCTGCAGGGAAAATGTTATCAGAAGGCTGAACGGCTGAGCCAACAGGCTGCCTCCGTCTCTCTCCTGACAATCCAGCCACCTGCCTCTGCGATCGCTTTTAAATCCCGCTTCTCTTTCAGATGATAAATTCCTCCTGAGCACATCAGGGTCAAATGGATGAATGAAAGTTGATTTGAAAGGACGTTTTCTGCTCTTTATCTCTGCCCCTGCTGCCTCTCCACACCAGCTCTCTCTGTAAGGTCAGGTCAGAGATTCTGTTAGCCTTACCATTAGCGCTCCGAGCGTCCACACACTGATAAAGCCATGAAATCAGTTAAAAGTGGCCTCTACTGTTAATCATTATCTTTCACCACAGGATAAAATTATTTTAAAAAGAAGACTAATGATCCAGCTTTTTTACTCTTTTCATTAGGCTTCATTTAAAGTGAAAAAACCTTCATTCAGACTTCTTTTAAAAGAAACTCAATCATATTTGGATCCATTATGAAGTATTATTCGTTTCATTTGAATAATTCAGATTGAAAGTGTATTAATGACCTCGTTTGTTCAGTAGCAGTAGTTCTGAACTTTTCCATCATACTTAATAATCCTCCCTAAGGTAACATTACTGAACATTAGCTCATAATTAGTTAGAACTACTTGTTGCTACCATCTAAAAGAAGCTGAATTATAAAAGTTGGGAAAGTAATTTTAGTGTCACTTCTTCTTCGGCTGCTTGGACGGAGTCGATCCTCCTTGGTCTGCCGAGCTAACACGTGCACAAGTGTGTAACCTTACATCGGACTTAAAGCTGGGGTTGGTAGTCTCGGAAAACTAGCATGAATTGAATGTAGCATTTTCTCATGACTCCGTCTAACCCCTCCCCTCCTCCCCTCGGAGCTCCTCCAAGGCGACGCCCCCCCCCTCCCCCCGCTCACATGCACGAGCGCCGCTGACTTGCGACCATATGATGGTGACTGATTCAAAACCGGTCCTCACCAAAACATTCTCATAGTGAAAGTTAAAAACACAAACAAACATGGCTGCTGTTAGTACTCACAACTGTCATGCTAGCTTTATCCAGTTGTACTGGTGACACGATATCAGGAGAAAAGTTATAACACATATATAATACTGTAACAGCTCTACTGTTTGTTAAACGTGTTCAGTGTAGATGCTCTTAATTCCTACAGTGTTGACAGTCAGTGAAGGCATCGGAGAGGTGTAGAGTGTGTGAGCGGGAGAAGGAGAGACAAGGGAGAAGTTCTTCATTCATTCAAACTTTGATTGTTGCTTTGTTGGTTGGCGTGATCACGGCCGACAGTGACCGGTTATTAAAGCTCCACATGTTCACGAATCGGCTCGTCATCCCTACAGCTACAGTACAGATACATTTTCTGTAGGACTTACTGAATGTCATTCATTCTTCTGCTTGTCAGAGCCCCGTGGTGAGAGCTTTTTAGACTCTGATCCCGAACTACAGTCCTGAGCAAAGCACCTCATCGGGTCAGAGGGGACAGGCCGAGGTCGAGCGAGAGGGGCAGTCAGTAGAGTCAGGGGAAGCAGAGGCAGGAGACAGGGAGTGCACGCCGGGGAAATGTACGTGCAGGAGGAGGGCAGAACGGCAGGACGGGATTTGAATGGTTTAAAATTTTGGCACCCAAAAAATGCTGATTGGTTGGTGTTTTCCCAGGTTTACTCCGGCTGTAGATAGCAGCTTTTCTTCGCTCTTTTTTAAGAACACATTATGTATTGATTACCATCAGGACATAAAGATCATTTTAACCAGTATAACAAAAAGTGTATCTAAATCTGATTACCAACCCCAGCTTTAAAGCTGACAGTTACCTTCAACTTAATATCATGCCGTGTGCACCAGTTACGCCAGACTTCCAACAGATCCGTCTCTGATCTGTCCGATCAGTTGCAGCCTGGCTCAGTGCTCTCTAGGGAGCAGGACCACCGGACAGCTGGAGTCATGTGACCGAGGTTTTCCCACGGTAATCCTGAATCAAGGATTCTCCTCCTCCTCCTCTCCTCATCCATGTTGTCTTCTGGTCCTCTGAAAACCTCTGACCTGTTGACTCCAGGCCTGGCTCCGCTCATCATGACTTTGGTTTGTTGTTGTAGTTAAGTGAAATACGATCTGGTGATAACAGAGTGTTTTATTCTGAAAATTAACGATGTTTTCATTTTGTTTTGGTGCCTGACTTCCTGTCCCGCTCCATCTGCTCTGCTGAGATTGATGCATCGTGCTCCGGCATCTGGCAAAAATAGTCTGTGTTTCTGATCCAGAGACCTGCCGGATCAGAGACGGAGCAGGAACGCAACAGAGTGGATCCAGTGGAAGTTAACACATTGACTAGAATAGAAACCTATCAGATACAACGCTGTGACGGATCAGAGACAGACTGGACACGGACCTATTTGAATTTGTCCGTTACACCATAAGAAACGGAGTAAGATTGGGAAGTCGGACTAGTGGTTCTATCTGAGGTAATAAAAATGGAGAAGAAACAGTCACAGAACTTTAAAAATGTGATGGCAGTGTCTTTCCTCAGAGGATGATTGATGAGAGTGTGTTCAGACTAGAGGGAGTAATCTCCAAACGGAGACTACTCAGACATTGAGCTGATTTTCAGGTTTTCGTTTTTCCCGTCTGACATGGTTGTATTATTGAAAGAGCTCTGCCCTCAAATACAGAAACAAGGCGCCGTCCTTTTCCTCCACGCACTGATCACTCTCAGGTTTTATGTCGCGAAATGAGGCTGTCATCTCTGAGCTGCCCAGTCCTGTTAAAGTAAAGGAATCCCTCCCCCCTCCTCTAATGTGTCACTGATTATGCTGCTTTATAATGCTGGTTCTGGTGAGACATCCCCAGTTTCTCTGCTGAAAGCTTCAGTTTGTTTGTGTTGGTGTTGATAAGTTTTGCAGTGAGAGCTGTTTTTGTATTCTGCATGCAACTGAGTGTCAGTATTTCCCTATCAGTACACTCTTTCTTTTGAGTCATCCATACCTTCTTTGTTACTTGTCATCACTCACCAATCCGGGGATGTTCAGGTGAACGTGCACGATAAGACCCGGCGCAGAGATAAGTCCAACCTAAGAGATAAGACCGATTATATTCATGCAGATCTGGTGCATTCAGCCGCTGGGTTATCTGTGTTTGCTGTACGTGAGAGTAGAATTTCTATTGGTGGTGGACAAAGTTTTCCTTTCCTGCACTTCGACTAAAACTCACCGGAAGGGAAAAATAATTCTGGTATTTCCAAGAGAGAACACTCACGCCTGAATGATCATCGTTTGTGTTTACTGTGCATGACTTCTTTCTCCCAGGATGATAATATAGACAAAGGAAGGATGGATGGATGGATGGATGGACATATTGCAACAGGCGATAAATGTAGAATTAAAAGTGAGAATCTTAACAACAAGAATGTTAATTGCAGTAATTGTGCGTTTAAGAGGAAGATGAAGACAGGTGGTTTGTGATCACAGATCCAGACTCTGCAGCTCCTCAGGCAGAGAACGGCAGAGGAGAGATGATGACTCACAAAACTACAGGAGAGCCAAGGTGTCAGGTGAGTAACATGCATAAATGGGATTAGAGCACGTGTAGGAGCGAGAGGAGCTCAGTGCATCATGGGAAATCTCTCAGCGGTCTGTCTCTGCCTGTAGCAAGATTTCAAACTGGTTTCAGCTGTGGGTTTGTCGTCAGCACAGTGTGTCTGTGAGGATGGAGCTGGTGTAGAGGTGTAAGGGCAGCATGGTGGATGCCTTTGCTGCAGCTCTCCAATGAGTGTGTTTGAAGATTCAAGGAAACCCCTCATCTACGCCTCCCTGAACAATTACACCGAATGTCTGTGTTTTGTATTTTGCAACTGCAGAACACGTATTTCTTGGCCTTAAGTTTGCAGTTGCTGTCATTCATTAATAGTCACTTATTGTAGGTTTTTCATGCTCAGAATTACTCATACATTTGAGCCATTCCTTTAAACTTACACATGTGCACACATACTGCAGGTGGCAGAGTTTCCTCCAAAGACCAGGAGCTCAGATACCTGGAGAGGATTAGTAGTGCAGCCGCTGCTCTTTCACATCTAAAGGAGGCAGTAGAGGTGGTTCAGGCATCTGATAAGGATGCCTCCTGGGCCCCTTCTATGTGAGGTTTACTGGACATGTCTATCTCAGAGGAGAGCAGAATCAGAGCTTGCTGAAGGGAGTCTGTATCCATTCTGGTCTGGGAACAGCTCCGATCCTCGAAAGGATCTGCAAGAGATATCTTGGTCGACTCGATGGACATATTGCAACAGTTTCTATATAGTGGCAACACATCCCTCCCAAGTGAAACCTTTGATTTGATACCAAAGACTGTATAAAAAGAAATGTCAGAAACCTTGGAGTGTCCTTTGATAGAGCTTATCCTTTGACAGACATATCAATAAAACCATCCAGTCTTGCTTTTATCACCTTAGAAATATTGCCCGTAACAGATCCATGCTCTCTTTTAATGACGCCCAGACGTTATTCATGCTTTTATTCTTCTAGACTAGATTATTGTAATGGGCTTTTAACAGGTTTAACCCAAAAATCTCTCAATTGATTACAACTGGTACAAAATTCAGACAGCAAACTAAAACCAAGAAGAGAGAGCACATTACTCCTGTTTTAATGAGATTACACTGGCTGCCCATTGCTTTTAGAATAGATTTTAGGTTTTACTTATCACTTTTAAAGCACTTCACGGCCTGGCCCCCGAATATATGAGATCTACTGTCACCCTACTAGCCCCGGCGCAGCCTCAGATCCTCAGGCAGGAACCTCCTTAAAGGTGACATATCATGCAAAATCACTTTTTAATGGTTCTTACCTGAAATATGTTTCCCTGGCATGTCTACAAACCCCCCGAGAATGAAAAAAATCCATTCTGCCCCTGTTCTGATTTCTCCACCTTTCTGTAAATGTGTGTGAAACGAGCCGTTTCAGACTTCCGTGTTTTTGTTACGTCACAACAATATCCGGTCTGTACGGAGTCAGAGCTCGGAGCTTGTTCAGCCCATAGACTGTATAAAATACAACTCAACTTCTCTATTTTTCATTCCCTGCACACGTGTGCTAACAAGGAGCTTAGGAGGGAGGCATGCTAGTTGTAGGCTGTCTTAATAAACACAAAGGTCGGTTTTACTCCCCACGTCTGCAGATTTGAAGATCTAGTGGATGATTTTTATTTTCATGGATAAGTGCTAGCGCTAGTTAGCATAGCCACATAGCTACATGTTGGTAGCTGTGTACCACACACGTCGACATACTGACAAATAAAACAACAAAAACACTAAATCTGTGACCAATGGTTCAGAAAGGTCCTGCTGCAGGCGCCTCTCCGTCAGGATCAGATTCTGGATCAGATTCAGAGGGTTGAAGTAACGTGATCTCTGAGCAGCGTGTATATTCAGCCAACATGTAAACATTAGATCAACGTGCTGGAGAGCCGAGGCCATCCACTTCCTGAGGGGGCGTGGTCAGAGGAAAGCAGAGTTCTGAGGGGGCTGAAGAAGAGTTTTTCAGGCAGACCAAAATCTGATTTCAAAGTGTTTTTTGAGCATAAACTTTAAAGACATGTTTTGGGGACCTCTTAGACCAATATATTGATTAAAAAGCGTGATATGTCACCTTTAAAGTTCCCGCCACAAAGCTGAAGTCTAAGGGTGAGCGAGCGTTTACTGTGCAGACTCCTCGACTGTGGAACGACCTGCCTGAGGATCTCAGGCAAGCTGCATCAGTATCTTCTTTTAAATCACAGCTGAAAACACATTTTTATCGAAAGGCCTTCCTGTAATATTGTTTTATCCAAGATGCTACATTTATTTTTAATCTATTTTTTATTCACTCATCGTTTTATTGTTTTACTGATTTTAATTGTTTTATTGTTTGATTGTTTTATTGTTTTAGTTTGTTTCTCTTTAGTTTTTCTTCTTAAATTGTCTTGCCAGCCCATATACTGCCTATAGCAGCATGACAAAAGCTGGTCCAAGCCTGATCCAGCTCTAACTATAAGCTTTGTCAAAAAGAAAGTTTTATCAAAAAGGAAAGTTGATTAAACAGTGATGTCAGTAGAACTGTCATCACTGGTTTTTTTTTGCATTATTTTGTTTCAAGGACAAGAAATGAACTAATTTGAGATTAACATCATGCCCCCAATCATCTCTCCGCCAGGACGGGATAACTAAATCACCTGAGAGTAGATTGTGAGCATTGAGTATTAAGAAAATTACTCACTAACACATCTGTTATAGTGATGAGGTACAGCAGCAGACCTGAACACATTAAGTCATTTTTCCTGCTGTTTAATCATTCCTGTTTGTGTTTATCTTGATTGAATTGCACTTTAGAAATTGTTAATAACAGCAGTTTGTCTTCAATGATACCCAGAGTTTGATCAAGGGCTTTAATTAAAACATCACAGCACCGCCTGCACAGACATCAGAAAGAAATGAGCTCTTTAAAGCAGAGATAGTGCTCAGTTAAAAAACATAAACAAGATGAAGAATGTAGATTGTAATTGTTAAATGTAATGTCACACCTGCTTTAATGCATACCTGTTTGATAGCTGCAGCAGAGGACATCAACGATTTCAACTACTCATAACAAATCAAAAGAAAAGCCTGAACTCTCTATTTTATATACAGTTATAAGACAGTTTGATTCACACACATGCACCACAGCAGGTTTGTTTCATTATCAGTCTCAGCAGATAATAATAATAATAATAATTTATTTGTAGAGCACCTTTCAAAACCAGGTTACAAAGTTCTTTACATAGATCATAAAAACACACAAGTCAAGATAAAGAAATAAAACATATTTTAAAAGACATAAAATTCCCTTAAAAGAACTCTAAAGGAATAAAATTCTTTCAAATATATTTCTTAAACGGTTAAAATAAAAAAAGTCAAATAAAATTCTGATAAAATTCGGGAAGGCTCTGCGATAAAAGTATATTTTAAGAAGGGACTTAAAAGAGCTCACTGACTCAGCAGACCTGATCTCCTTGGGCAGAAGGTTCCAGAGTGTCACCCAGAGGAAAATTTTACTGCTCAAGGCTTTCTCTTCTAAGTCTCTGGAGACAAAATTGAGATTTTCACTTCAGCCTCATTCAAGTTTTCAAATTTTTCTCATTGGTTTCTCTTTAGTGTCTCCTAAAATTCACTAGGAGAAATAGTTGAGACCATGACATGAGTCTATTTGAGGCTTAAATGAGAGATCTGATTAATGGCTCATTTTTTTTAAAGATATATTTTTGGCCAGCTGAAGAGAGACAGGAAATGTGGGAGCAGTGAGTGGGGGAAGACATGCAGGAAATGGTCGACGGCCGGGAATCGAGCCGGCGACCCCTGCGACGAGGACTGTAGCCTCTGTATGTGGGGCGCTTAGACCGCCTAGGCCACCAGGGCCCTAAAGAATCCACCAGCACCCTAAAGAATCCACCCCTTTAATTGTAATAATCTGGCTAAATCTGGTCAGCCCTTTTTGCGGCCCCATATTTTAAATAATGGTCTGTCATACTGTTGTATGAAATCTCCATCTTTTGCAATTTCTCTCAAATCCACTAAATCTTTGTGAAGTTGTTTTGTTCCAAACAGACTTGTAAAGGAATGACCATAGTGTGAAGTCAAAGAAGAGATCCTTTGACATCTAAATAGCTGATCTTGCAAGTGGTTCAAATGTTTTAATGAGAATTGTAAGTTTGTGGACAATTACATTGAAATCTTAATTTTGCAGGGAGCTATAAATGTTCATGAAAAGATGAGCTCAGGCTCTTTCTTTGCTCCATCTGAGCTCAACTTGAGACACAAAAACTGAGTCTGACAAGAACAAATGGATGAGGTTAGATTGAGAGAGCTCCCTGATTTCTCCACCTGAGCTCAAAAGGAGTCACAACACTTGAGAAATACCTGAGAATCATTTCAGATTTTGATGAGATCTCCTTTTGAACTGAAAGGGAGACTAAACTGAGACTTTCTGCAACTTTTTTCTGAAGGCAAGAATGAGAAACAGGAGACATAAGCTGTAGTCTAATTTTGCTTTCAAACAGATTTCATTGTTGTCTAGGAGACATAAATGAAACACTTTTGAGATCTCCTCTCTAAATTTCTTTTCCTCTGGGCACACCCCTTACTGCAAACGCTCTGTCCCCTTTTGTTTTCATTATAGTGTTTGGAATGAACAGTAAACCTCTGCCCGAGGATCTCAATGTAAGTGTCAGCTCATAGGGTGTTAAAAGGTCTGCTATATAGCTCGGAGCAAGTCCATGCAGGGGTTTAAAAGTAATCAGTTAAAATCTTAAAATCAATTCTAAAACATACAGGGAGCCAGTGCAAGGAAGCTAAACCGGAGAGATGTGGTCGAATTTTCTGGTTCTGGTTAAAACCCTGGCAGCTGAGTTCTGTACAGTCTGGAGACGATCAAGGGATTTGTTGTGCAGATGTGTCTACATGAGTCTGGTCCTGCTGGAGGTTTCTGCCTGTTAAAGGAAGTTTGTCCTTGCCACTGTAACTTGCTAA
Organism: Notolabrus celidotus; assembly: GCF_009762535.1. Lineage (NCBI taxonomy): Eukaryota > Metazoa > Chordata > Actinopteri > Labriformes > Labridae > Notolabrus > Notolabrus celidotus. Next base: position 4,588,397 of record NC_048280.1, read on the forward strand.
ATGCTGCAAAGTGCTCTGCTCATGGTGGATTAAGATGAGATCAGACTGAGTCCTGTCTGTAAGATGGGACTGGATCTTATCTGGTCTTGATGTTGGGTCTTTGCTCATAATAGAACATAGAGTACAGGCTGAATATAACGCTAAATCCCCTTAGCAAGGACCCAATCTCAATATCCACTCACACACGGTTGGGACAGTGTTATGGTGCTCTTTAAGAGTATGCTTTGTGATGTATGACTGTGTATTATTATTTATTATATTTTTTATGAGTTCTTGTTGTCATTTTGTTTTTTTAAAGAGCAGGTTGTGTGCAGCACTAATGTCAAAGACAAATTTCCTTACGGGGACAATAAAGGACATTGTATTGGTATTGTCAGGGTTCAGGGTTCAGGGAGGACATTAAGATTCAGACAAGGACTTTTGTTGTACTTGAAGACACCAGGAGGGCTCTGTACAAGTGCACATGTGGGATGTAAAAAAAAAGAACTTGCAAAGCATGTGCATTGATTCGTCAAAATTACAGGCACACTAAATACGCCAAAGTGTTACTGCACATTTCTCATATTTGCATGAATTTAAAAACAAGTATTATGAAGTTTTATTTCCATGCATTCAAAATTGTATCTCTGCAGTTCACATCACAGGTAAATGTGTGTGTGCATGTGAGGAGGACGACCTCTCGCTCAGTTTTACCAAGCTGTCCTTCAGTATCAATAGAAGTCTCAATTAAGTGTCCACTGTAAGTAAACCGTGACCGACTTCCTGTCTGATTTCATTATGTGCTAACAAGCAGCTAAAGAGTGTGAGTAATCTGCAAGTTCAAACAACATGGCAGGTCATACATTAACTACAGTGGTGGTGATAGTAGCAAACGGCTTATCTGTGTGTTGATTAATTGGGATGTGAGCCGGTGAAGTTGTGAGCCAGGACAGAAAGAAAGCAAAACAAAGGAAAACAATAAGAGGTCTGTTTTTTCTGTCTGTTCCAGGCTCTGCTCCGGGCTGAGCACAAACCATGTGTTTTTAATGCTGAGGTTTAACTTCTGACAGGACTAATTAAAGCGGTTTAAACACTTTATTTCAGCTTTATCTCCCTAGAAGTTTCCATTTGGCAACATCCCACAGCTGGGAGTGGCTCCACAGACCTTGATGAACCCGCTAAGGACCTGCCAGCCTCAGCATAAGCTTTCATCAATTCTGGGACTCAAGAGTGCTCTGAGATGAACTGATCACCACCTGCACACAGTCCACTTGATTGGAAGGTTATCTAGGTTCATGGCAGAAAAGAGGACTTGTAGTCGAGGTCAGGCTGGTCGGTTGGCATCGATTTTAACTCTCACCTGACACAAGAAAAGTGAGAACACAGAATTTAAACCAGAGGATGTCAAACAGTGAAGAGGGAGAGCAGAGCGAACAGAGCGTATATACGAAAAAATTGAAATTCTCTCAAAAAATCAGCCAACAAATAGTGGACAACACTTCTTAAAGAGGAAAATGAGAACACTGACAAACAAAAATCCAGGCTTGTCTGCAGATTCAACACTTTTTTTTGCATATAGTGTTTAAAAATAGATGATCCACCCAAGCCGTATAAATACACCTCCTTCTCTGTTTCAAATTGCCGTGATTGTGGACTGCCAAAGTGTCTGAGGCTGTTTTTGATGGCCTGCTACAAACTACCTATGAATAGTAGGTATTGCCTACAATATACTGCTTTTGAATTTAGTCTGTAGTATGATTATTCTGTTGGATCTGTTCTGCAGTACTCTGAGCCAGACGTCACTGGATTTCCGGTTTCGGAAAGCGGAAGTAAACAACGACCAAACTGATCGCGAAACTGCTTCTTTAGCATCACTTCTGATTTTGAAAGTTAAGAAGTGGTTTATATGGAATTTAATAGTTTTCACAGCACCTAAAAACTGAGTTCCCCCCCGTCAAAAAAGAAGAAAAAAGAAAGAGCGGAACGAGCGCTGTGCATTGTGGGAAACAGTGCGAAGGAGACTGGTCCGATGCAAACTGTGAGATTTTCCCAAATCAGTACGACATCCACAGGCTGGAATCCATACATATTCAAACAACTACAGTGTGAGTTGACTGACTGAAATAGAATAATTAAAGCCACATGTTGTGACTTTTGCGTGCATTTGGCGCTCCCTTTTCATGTGAGATTGAGTTTGACCTACCCTTCACCTACGTAGACAGCAAAATTTGAGGGTGAGAATTATTGTGCATTCCCATTTCAAAGATTTCTCAAACTATCAAGTGAAAGTATGGATGAGTGAAGTTCACAGTATTGTCTGCTGTTGCATTTTGTCCTTTGATTTGAAGCCATTCAAAAGCATGACTTGTGGAGTAAAAGGAAACTTGAGGTAAAGAACTGAATGACTTTGATTTTGTTATCCCAGGTGATGCAGAAATTAAATGAGACATACTCCAAAGTCGATGAGCTGTAACATTCACTAAATAGTATTTGCAGAAAAATGAGGTTCAGATATAAACCTCGAGAAAGTGATGCTGCAACATGTAGTTGGTTATTTGTTATTCTTGGTGGTGACAGAGTCCATATGTAAGCAAAGATGTATAGGAGGGTCAAAAGAGGACTATAGTTTATAAGCCTTGAAGCCCTCTGCTGGACTAATCCAGCCATGCAAAGCAAAAAGTGGTTGATGGAGGCTTATGCAGGAAATGTATATCACTGGGTCAGGAGTGGAGGCAGATTGTTGTTGAACAAAGAAGAGCAAACATATATATGGACATGTTGTGCAATGGAAAAATCAGTTGCTTTGCATTTCATTTATCACAGTTGGATCAAATCAGTACATTAGACATGCAAGGACTAGCAGCTCAAACAGAAGGCAACATAACTATAATGAAAATGCATCTTGCCAAGAGGGACAGATGTCAGAATATTCAGACAGTGGCTGGGATGAAATGCTAGAGACATAAATCTTTATTAGTGTGTTAGGTTGTTTTCATGAGGGGTAACTATGCATTTCTGCTCCTCCCAAATGATGTTTAAACCAACATTGTAATTCAGATGGAGGTGCAGCCGGCAGAAGAGCTCCTCAGTGGAGGATTTATTCATTTTATGTGCTCCAATGAAGCAAAAGTTTGAAGGCATTATGAAATCTGCTCGTCAGTTGATGCACATTAGTTTTCATATTGCACAAGTGCTTCCAATGTAATTGTTCCGAGCTCCAAGGAGAGGTTAATCTGAAGACAATATGCTCAGCGCCTGAGGAAAGAAGGATGCCTTCTTCATTTTTATTCACATAATCACTTGCTCTGGTAAAATCTTCCACATCAGGGGAGTTGAGCAAGAATTTGTGTTTTTTTTGTGTGCAGCATTACTTTTGATGTAAAGGTTCATGCTGCTGCTAATCTATTAGACATGAATGCATTCATCTCCATCAATTTTCCACCGTGGGAAAAAATATTGATTTGTTTCTATTGAATGCATTCATTATATGCAGTGTAAATTGAAACAATTTCAGCAGCTATGGGGAAATGACTTTTGTATCCCCTGTGCTGTTCTCGTGCTGTGCAAGGCGTACTGTGCTGCTTTTCTATGGAAATGTGATGTAGAAAAATAAACCTTTGTTAAACTTTGCTTTATCGACTTGTCTGCTTCTGCAAAGAAAGAAATGCACTTTTGAACTGCAATTATGTGTTGTCAGTGTAATCTCAGGAGGAAAATGGGGGACCATTACTTTGGTAACTTTGGAAAGTATTGGACTTTATGATGCAAGGAGTTATACAGCTAAGAAACTTAAAACTTAGAATATCAGACAAATGAATCACAGACAAACTGTAAATGCTGTGGCTACATAAAAAATGAGTTTCTGCTCAATACCTACAGTAACCACAGTTTTAAATACTTTCATAGTATTGATTGTTAACTTGTTACAGAAAACTGGCACACAGAGGCGAAACTTAACAAAATTGCTTGCCCCTAAAGCAAGACCACAAAGTGCTTTGTGAATGCAAGTTTCAAAATAAATCAAATTAAAAAATGTAACCATTATTAGCCTCTAGAAACCAAGTCTAGAATTGCATGTCACCATGATCTTTAAAACCATCTAACTTATCAAATGTAAAAGAAACATATGAGAAAACAATCTTATATTTCCGAACAGCAAATTTCCTAATCGTAACCCTAACTCTAATCCTAACCCCAATCGTATCCCTGAACCTAACCCTAATCCGAACCCTAACCCTAACCCTAATCCAAACCCTAACCCTTATCGTAACCCTAACCCTAATCATAACCCTAACCCTAATCCAAACCTTAACCCTAACCCTAACCCTAACCCAAACCCTAATCCAAACCCTAACCCTAATCCAAACCCTAACACTAATCGTAACCCTAACCCTAATCCTAACCCTAACCCTAACCCTAATTGTAAGCCTAACCCTAATCGTAACCCAAACCCTAATCCAAACCCTAACCCTAACCCTAATCCAAACCCTAACCCTAATCCAAACCCTAACCCTAATCGTAATCCTAACCCTAACCCTAATCGTATCCCTAACCCTAATCCAAACCCTAACCCTAATCGTAACCCGAACCCTAACCCTAATTGTAGCCCTAACCCTAATCGTATCCCTAACCCTAATCCAAACCCCAATCCTAACCCTAACCCTAATCTATTCCCTTACCCTAATCTAAACCCTAACCCTAATCGTAACCCTAACCCTAACCCTAATCCTAACCATAACCCTAATCCTAACCCTAATCCTAACCCTAACCCTAACGCTAATCCTAACCCTAACCCTAATCGTATCCCAGACCCTAATCTAAACCCTAACCCTAATCGTAACCCTAACCCTAATCCTAACCATAACCCTAATCCTAACCCTAATCCTAACCCTAACCCTAATCGTATCCCTAACCCTAATCCAAACCCTAATCCTAACCCTAACCCTAATCCTAACCCTAACCCTAACCCTAATCTAAACCCTAACCCTAATCCTAACCCTAACCCTAACCCTAATCCTAACCCTAACCCTAACCCTATTCGTAACCATAACCCTAATCGTAACCCTAACCCTAATCGTAACCCTAACCCTAATCATAACCCTAACCCTAATCGTAACCCTAACCCTAATCGTAACCCTAACCCTAACCCTAACCCTAATCGTAACCCTAACCCTAATTCAAACCCTAACCCTAACCCTTATCGTAACCCTAACCCTCATCGTAACCCTAACCCTAATCGTAACCCTAACCCTTATCGTAACCCTAACCCTAATCGTAACCCTAACCCTAACCCTAACCCTAACCCTAATCGTAACCCTAACCCTAACCCTTATCGTAACCCTAACCCTAATCGTAACCCTAACCCTAACCCTAATCCTAACCCTAACCCTAATCGTATCCCTAACCCTAACCCTAATCGTAACCCTAACCCTAACCCTAACCATAACCCTAATCCTAACCCTAATCCTAACCCTAACCCTAATTCTAACCCTAACCCTAACCCTAATCTAAACCCTAACCCTAATCCAAACCCTAACCCTAACCCTAACCCTAACCCTAATCGTAACCCTAACCCTAATCGTAACCCTAACCCTAATCGTAACCCTAACCCTAATCCTAACCCTAACCCTAATCGTATCCCTAACCCTAATCCAAACCCTAATCCTAACCCTAACCCTAATTCTAACCCTAACCCTAACCCTAATCTAAACCCTAACCCTAATCCAAACCCTAACCCTAACCCTAATCCAAACCCTAACCCTAACCCTAACCCTAATCGTAACCCTAACCCTAATTGTAACCATAACCCTAATCAAAACCCTAACCCTAATCCTAACCCTAATCCAAACCCTAACCCTAACCCTAATTGTATCCCTAACCCTAACCCTAACCCTAATCGTAACCCTAACCCTAATCCAAACCCTAACCCTAACCCTAATCGTCACCCTAACCCTAACCCTAATCCAAACCCTAACCCTAACCCTAATCGTAACCCTAACCCTAATCGTAACCCTAACCCTAACCCTAATCGTAACCCTAATCGTCAACCTAACCCTAACCCTAACCCAAACCCTAACCCTAACCCTAATCGTAACTCTAACCCTAATCGTAACCCTAACCCTAATCGTAACCCTAACCCTAACCCTAACCCTAACCCTAACCCTAACCCTAACCCTAATCCAAACCCTAATCGTAACCCTAGCCCTAACCCTAATCGTCACCCTAACCCTAACCCTAATCCAAACCCTAACCCTAACCCTAATCGTAACCCTAACCCTAATCGTAACCCTAACCCTAATCTAAATCCTAACCCTAACCCTAACCCTAATCTAAATCCTAACCCTAACCCTAATCGTAACCCTAACCCTAACCCTAATCGTAACCCTAACCCTAATCCAAACCCTAACCCTAATCGTAACCCTAACCCTAACCCTAATCGTAACCCTAACCCTAATCGTAACCCTAACCCTAACCCTAATTGTCACCCTAACCCTAACCCTAATCCAAACCCTAACCCTAATTGTAACCCTAACCCTAACCCTAACCCTAATCGTAACCCTAACCCTAACCCTAATCGTAACCCTAACCCTAACCCTAATCGTAACCCTAACCCTAACCCTAACCATAACCCTAATCCTAACCCTAATCCTAACCCTAATCGTATCCCTAACCCTAATCCAAACCCTAATCCTAACCCTAACCCTAATTCTAACCCTAATCTAAACCCTAACCCTAACCCTAATCCAAACCCTAATCGTATCCCTAACCCTAATCCAAACCCTAATCGTAACTCTAACCCTAACCCTAACCCTAACCCTAATCGTAACCCTAACCCTAACCCTAATCGTAACCCTAACCCTAATCGTAACCCTGACCCTAATTGTAACCCTAACCCTAATCTAAACCCTAACCCTAATCGTAACCCTAACCCTAACCCTAATCGTAACCCTAACCCTAATCGTAACCCTAACCCTAATCGTAACCCTAACCCTAACCCTAATCGTAACCCTAACCCTAATCGTAACCCTAACCCTAATCGTAACCCTAACCCTAATCTAAATCCTAACCCTAATTGTAACCCTAACCCTAACCCTAATCGTAACCCTAACCCTAATCGTAACCCTAACCCTAACCCTAATCGTAACCCTAACCCTAATCGTAACCCTAACCCTAATCGTAACCCTAACCCTAACCCTAATCGTAACCCTAACCCTAATCGTAACCCTAACCCTAATCGTAACCCTAACCCTAATCTAAATCCTAACCCTAATTGTAACCCTAACCCTAACCCTAATCGTAACCCTAACCCTAATCGTAACCCTAACCCTGACCCTAATCGTAACCCTAACCCTAACCCTAATCGTAACCCTAACCCTAACCCTAATCGTAACCCTAACCCTAATCGTAACCCTAACCCTAACCCTAATCGTAACCCTAACCCTAATCTAAATCCTAACCCTAATCGTAACCCTAACCCTAATCTAAATCCTAACCCTAATCCTAACCCTAACCCTAATCGTAACCCTAACCTTAATCTAAATCCTAACCCTAATCGTAACCCTAACCCTAATCGTAACCCTAACCCTAATCGTAACCCTAACCCTAACCCTAATCGTAATCGTTACCCGAACCCTAATCTAAACCCTAACCCTAACCCTAACCGAAACCCTAACCCTAACCCTAATCCTAACCCTAACCGAAACCCTAACCCTAACCCTAATCGTATCCCTAACCCTAACCCTAATCGTAATCGTTACCCGAACCCTAATCTAAACCCTAACCCTAACCCTAACCGAAACCCTAACCCTAACCCTAATCCTAACCCTAACCGAAACCCTAACTCTAACCCTAATCGTATCCCTAACCCTAACCCTAACCCTAATCGTAACCCTAACCCTAATCTAAACCCTAACCCTAATCGTATCCCTAACCCTAACCCTAATCGTAATCGTTACCCGAACCCTAATCTAAACCCTAACCCTAACCCTAATCGTAACCCTAACTCTAACCCTAATCGTAACCCTAACCCTAACCCTAACCCTAACCCTAATCGTAACCCTAACCCTAACCCTAACCCTAATCGTAACCCTAACCCTAATCGTAACCCTAACCCTAATCCTAACCCTAACCCTAATCCTAACCCTAACCCTAATCGTAACCCTAATCGTAACCCTAACCCTAATCGTAACCCTAACCCTGACCCTAATCGTAACCCTAACCCTAACCCTAATCTAAATCCTAACCCTAATCTAAATCCTAACCCTAATCGTAACCCTAACCCTAATCGTAACCCTAACCCTAATCCTAACCCTAACCCTAATCGTAACCCTAACCCTAACCCTAATCGTAACCCTAACCCTAATCTAAATCCTAACCCTAATCGTAACCCTAACCCTAATTTAAACCCTAACCCTAATCGTAATCGTTACCCGAACCCTAATCTAAACCCTAACCGAAACCCTAACCCTAACCCTAATCGTAACCCTAACTTTAACCCTAACTCTAACCCTAACCCTAATCGTATCCCTAACCCTAACCCTAACCCTAACCCTAATCGTAACCCTAACCCTAATCTAAATCCTAACCCGTATTGTAACCCTAACCCTAATCTAAATCCTAACCCTAACCCTAACCCTAATCGTAATCCTAACCCTAATCGTAACCCTAACCCTAATCTAAACCCTAACCCTAATCGTAATCGTTACCCGAACCCTAATCTAAATCCTAACCCTAACCCTAACCGAAACCCTAACCCTAACCCTAATCGTAACCCTAACTTTAACCCTAACTCTAACCCTAACCCTAATCGTATCCCTAACCCTAACCCTAACCCTAACCCTAATCGTAACCCTAACCCTAACCCTAATCGTATCCCTAACCCTAACCCTAACCCTAACCGTAACCCTAACCCTAATCTAAATCCTAACCCGTATTGTAACCCTAACCCTAATCTAAATCCTAACCCTAACCCTAACCCTAATCGTAACCCTAACCCTAATCTAAACCCTAACCCTAATCGTATCCCTAACCCTAACCCTAACCGTAACCCTAACCCTAACCCTAATCGTAACCCTAACCCTAACCCTAATTGTATCCCTAACCCTAACCCTAACCCTAACCCTAATCGTATCCCTAACCCTAACCCTAACCCTAACCGTAACCCTAACCCTAATCTAAATCCTAACCCGTATTGTAACCCTAACCCTAATCTAAATCCTAACCCTAACCCTAACCCTAATCGTAACCCTAACCCTAATCTAAACCCTAACCCTAATCGTATCCCTAACCCTAACCCTAACCGTAACCCTAACCCTAACCCTAATCGTAACCCTAACCCTAACCCTAATCGTATCCCTAACCCTAACCCTAACCCTAACCCTAATCGTATCCCTAACCCTAACCCTAACCCTAACCGTAACCCTAACCCTAATCTAAATCCTAACCCGTATTGTAACCCTAACCCTAATCTAAATCCTAACCCTAACCCTAACCCTAATCGTAACCCTAACCCTAATCTAAACCCTAACCCTAACCGTAACCCTAACCCTAACCCTAACCCTAATCGTAATCGTAATCGTTACCCGAACCCTAATCTAAACCCTAACCCTAACCGTAACCCTAACCCTAATCTAAACCTTAACCCTAATCGTAACCCTAACCCTAACCCTAATCGTATCCCTAACCCTAACCCTAACCCTAATCGTAACCTTAACCCTAACCCTAACCCTAACCCTAATCACAACCCTAACCGTAACCCTAACCCTAATCGTAACCCTAACCCTAACCCTAACCCTAACCGTAACCCTAACCCTAATCGTAACCCTAACCGTAACCCTAACCCTAACCCTAATCGTATCCCTAACCCTAACCCTAATCACAACCCTAACCGTAACCCTAACCCTAATCGTAACCCTAACCCTAACCCTAACCCTAACCGTAACCCTAACCCTAATCGTAACCCTAACCCTAACCCTAACCCTAACCCTAACCCTAATCACAACCCTAACCCTAACCCTAATCGTATCCCTAACCCTAACCCTAATCGTAATCGTTACCCGAACCCTAACCCTAATCGTAACCCTAACCCTAATCTAAACCCTAACCCTAACCCTAATCGTAACCCTAACCCTAACCCTAATCGTATCCCTAACCCTAATCTAAACCCTAACCCTAACCCTAACCCTAATCGTATCCCTAACCCTAACCCTAATCTAAACCCTAACCTTTACCCTAATCGTATCCCTAACCCTAACCCTAACCCTAACCCTAATCGTAACCCTAACCCTAATCCTAATCGTAACCCGAACCCTAACCCCCAGTATCAGTATTGAAATGCTTCATTTAGTGGTTTAGAAAGTAAGTTTAACATTTAGGTGTACAAAATACTAAACGCACAATCAAAACATTAAAGTGAAATAAGATTTTCAGCTCTGTCACTGTGCTCATGCGTTTCACCGTCATGGTTTGACATTAATCAAACTTATTATTGTGAGGTGATTTTTTGGTCTTCCTCTCTGAGCTTCATATTTGTGTGTGTTAAATCGTGATTTTCCAGCTGAAGGTTAATGTTTTAAAAGTTAATCAGAAGGTACTGTTTATTGATTTAACTAGCACACACTCACTGGATGACGGTCATGTGGAATTCATGAACTGGCCTCAGGCAGTGTGTGATGGCTCAGGAGGTAGACTGTGTGGTCCACTAATTTGAAAGAACAGTGGGTTTATATCCAGCACTCAAGTCCACATGTTCAAATATCCTTGGGCAAGATACTGAACCCTCTTTGTGTTTGAGTGTGTGTTAATGTGCGGTAGATCAGAGCATAAATATGTTCATCCTTTTATTGTACACTTCTTTCATCCATAAAAAAGAGTTTTTACCCTCTGCAAGCAATTAAAAAGCTGTGCTCACAGCTAAGCTATGTTCAGCTTTACAACAAATACAACTTCCCAGACTCAGAGCTGTGAGACTGAATAAAACACTTACAAAAACAAGGAGATCCAAATTATGAACAAACATGGGAGCTTTGGGAGCCATTTGTTCATACTGCTTTGAATAATGAAGTGTTGTTTGATAAGGGTAGTTCATTGATTTTCAAACCTTACCTCAATCAGCCACAGTAAGTTATGAAGTTTGAGAAACTCTGTTTTCAGAGGAGCTTTCTAGGGGGCCCCTTCAGATTAGACTCCTAGTCTTTTATTTTTTGACTTATTAAAACAATTAAAGAAAGTACAAAACAAACAAGTCAGGAAGATGTCTCACGGCCAAAATCCACCAGATTCATGTCCGGTCCGTCTCTGATCCGTCACAGCACCGGATCTGATAGGTTTCTATTCTAGTCGGGGCGGCAGTAGCTCAGTCCATAGGGACTTGGCTTGGGAACGGAAGGGTCGCTGGTTCGAGTCCCAGTATGGAGGAAGTTTGGCAAGTGGACTGCTGGCTGGAGAGGTGCTGGTTCACTTGCCTCGGCACTGCTGAGGTGCCCTTGAGCAAGGCACCGAACCCCCAACTGCTCAGGGTGCGCTGGTTGATGGCAGTATCCTCACTCTGACATCTCTCCCTAAGCATGTTCACTGCATGTGTGTGTGCATTTGTATGTATATACCAAAAAACTGTATGTGTAGCATGTCCAAAAATAGCACAAGTGAAAACATTGAATAAATAAAGAACCTTTCTTTCTTCTTCTTCTTCTTAGTCAATGTGTTAACTTCCTATTGATCCGCTCCGTTGCATTCCGGCAGCGTCAGGAAGCGGGACAGGAAGTCAGGTTTCACCAAAACAAAATGAAAACATCCGGCTAATTTTGAGAATAAAACACTCTGTGTTATCACCAGATCGTATTTCACTTAACTACAACAACAAATCTTCATGATGAGCGGAGCCGAGCTTGGAGTCAACAGGTCAGAGGTTTACAGAGGACCAGAAAGACAACATGGATGAGGAGAGGAGGAGGAGGAGAATCCTTGATTCAGAAAAAACCTCGGTCACATGACTCCAGTTTCCGGTGGTCCTGCTCCTTGCTGCGGTCTGAAAATGCAACCGGTGGGTGTTGACGGATGAGAGAGCACGGAGCCGGACTGCTGTGGATCGAAGACGGACTGGACATGGATCTGGTGGAAGTCTTGTGTTAGTGATTGGATCTCTCCAAGCTCTGTGTTGTTTGTTGCCTAAGCATCACAAGCCCTCTTTCATGCTCTTATAAGAAGATTGCTCTCATTGACCTCAGTCTTTTAACTCTCTTTTAAGGCATCCCGAGTAGCCTCTGAATTTGTGTTCAGACACTCTGGTTTTCTCTCAGTGGCTTGGCAGTAAAGCTTTGTTTAACTCAAATAAACTTCTCTGTTTTGACCTGTTTATCTTATTTATTTATCTTACCCTGTCCATTTGATCGCTTGTGATTTTAGTGGTTATTCCATTTGGAACAACTTGAAGAACCCCTTCCCCTGTGGTCTGCAATTGCATCCCACTCAAGCGGCAACCTCCGACGGCAAGAATTGCAGCCAATGCTGAAGTGTTAAAAACAACAGTTCAATGAGCGTACGCTTGAGGCTGGCTCCTGAAGTACCTGAAACCACATCAGTGTTGTAGTCGAGTCCCCAAATCCAAGTTCGAGTCGAGTCCTCAGTCCTCTGTGTTCGAGTCCGAGTCCAAGTCACCAGAGAAAAATACTAGTCCGAGTCCGAGTCGAGTCCTCATGACTTGAGTCCGAGTCCAAGTCGAGGCCTCACCGATAATATTATATATTACAAGGAGGGCAGCCGTTTGAATCCAAACTATTGACTGTTAGACTGGCTGTGTGGACCTGGTCTGGCTGTGTGGACCTGGTCTGGCTGTGTGGGACCTTTTGGATGAGTAGGAAACACATTTATTTCATTAACATTAGTGTTGGAGCTATTTCCATCATTTTATGCCATAAATATAAATTATTCTAATATATTCATAATCCCAATAATAAGTGGGCTGCACGGTGGTGCAGTGGGTAGCGCTGTTGCCTCACAGCTAGAAGGTTCCTGGTTCGAATCCCCGGTCCAAATCCCTGGTCGGGTGGGTGCCTTTCTGTGTGGAGTTTGCATGTTCTCCCCGTGCATGCGTGGGTTCTCTCCGGGTACTCCGGCTTCCTCCCACAATCCAAAAACATGCTCAGGTTAATTGATCACTCTAAATTGCCCGTAGGTGTGAGTGTGTGTGTGAATGGTTGTCTGTCTCTCTGTGTTAGCCCTGTGGTAAGTTGGCGACCTGTCCAGGGTGTACCCTGCCTTCTGCCCGAAGCCAGCTGGGATAGGCTCCAGCCCCCCGTGACCCCTAACGGAATAAGCGGTCAAGATAATGGATGGATGGATATTCATAATCAGTTTACTTTATGTCATTTATTTGTTGTTGTTTGTATTAAAGGGCAATGTCATGTGCATTATCATTATTTTATTTCAGTAAGCATTTTGATAGTTTGATTGTTTTCACCTGGATGGGCAGATAGGATAGGAGGGGCGGACACAGGGAGAGGTGAATGTTGTTGGGTTTTTTTTTTTTACCAGAAGACGTTAGAGCACGAGGACGCTACAGACTGTTTAATGAGAATCTATCTTGTTTAATAAGACTTCAGAGAATCTGAAGTTTTTACTGGACATTTGAAATGTGTCTGATCCTGTACGATCCGCTCTCCCCCAGCGCTGTGGTTTGATTTTCAGTTTCGATTTGAGTAAATTGACGAGGTCTAACTGCCACTGCAGTGAGATTCTAATGAAATCCGGCCGGTGTGTGTGTGGAGATTAATTTATGAATGAAGTCACAGCGTTGTGTGACGTGCGTAAATGCGCTTCAGTTGATGAGGGGACGCGCTCAGAGATTCTGCTGCACTGGGATCACTGCCGGTGTCCAATAAATGAACAATAAATCAAACAACTTAATAACTTTGGTTTAGTTATTTTAGTTGCTAATATTACCGTTACACTAACACAGTAAAGTGATGAACGGTCTCAAGAAACTTTAGCATCTCTCTCACTTTTGGGTTCATCCTGTACAGATGTCTGTTAAAGTTTGAGCTGGTCTCTTTCCTTGATGGGTCTCTTAAATCTCCAACATGTCGCTCTGCTCTCGCTGCATTTACTGTCAAATCTTTGAAAGAAAAATGAACGGCTGGTAGCGTCTTTTAATCCTGGCAGACGTCACGTGCACGCGCAGGCAGGCGAACGCTCCTGCCAGCCCTCGCTCTGAACGGAATACATTTTATGAAACATACAAAATCTAACATGAACATTAAAACAGTCTGTATCAATATATAAGCCAGAGTCCTCCTCTCTATCATCCGGGTCCTTTTGCAGTCAATGCTCGAGTCCGACCCATATACTGTATAAATATGGACGTAGTATCCGTGACGTCACCCATCTGTTCCTGAGAGCTGTTTTGAAGCAAATCGACGGCAGCAGCCATATTGGTAATGCAGAACTCGACTAGGCAGAGTGTGACGTAGTGTGAGTCTCTTAGCCAATGGCTGTGTGTTCCCGACCGGGAGTCACGTCAGTCATGTCCTTATTTGGGCAAAACTCATAATCTTAATATCTTCTGAACCGTCATGTTAGAAAAAAATTCACCCCCCGTACAGTGTGTGCCATTAGAGAGATTAGCGTTGTAGGGCCAAGCCGTTTTTTGAACCAGGCTGTAAACATGTTTATTAATGCTGCAAAGATCGTCTTTTTCCCATTCATATCTATGTGGTTTCCGCTGTTTCTGCAGCCAGCCTCAAGTGGATTTTCGATGTATTGCAGTTTATATCACTTCCGCATTGGCTTCATCATTTGAGACCGGAGTTTGCCGCTTGAGTCCGACCCATAGACTGTATATAATATGGACGTAGTATCCGTGATGTCACCCATCTGTTCCTGAGAGCTGTTTTGAAGCAAATCAACGGCAGCAGCCATATTGGAAATACAGAACTCAACTAGGCAGAGTGTGACGTAGTGTGAGTCTCTTAGCCAATGGCTGTGTGTTCCCGACCGGGAGTCACGTCAGTCATGTCCTTATTTGGGCAAAACTCATAATCTTAATATCTTCTGAACCGTCATGTTAGAAAAAAATTCACCCCCCGTACAGTGTGTGCCATTAGAGAGATTAGCTTCATAGAGCCAAGCTGTTTTTTGAACCAGGCTGTAAACATGTTTATTAATGCTGCAAAGATCGTCTTTTTCCCATTCATGTCTATGTGGTTTCTGCAGCCAGCCTCAAGCGGATTTTCGATGTATTGCAGTTTATACCACTTCCGCATTGGCTTCATCGTTTGAGACCGGAGTTTGCCGCTTGGTCCGACCCCAAGTCCGAGTCATCAGCGCTCGAGTCCAAGTCCAAGTCACGAGTCCTGCAAAACGTGACTCGACTCCTGGACTCGAGTACTACAACACTGAACCACATACACACAAACTCAAGAAAGCTGATATTTACAGCAGAAATAAACATGTTTACAGCCTGGTACAAAAAACAAGTGTAGTCTGGATAGCTCATTTCTCGATCGGCACACACTGTTATGATACTGATTTGTCTGACACTTGGGTGTATGAAAACCCGTCTGATCAGTCTGATTTCATCAGGTTGTTTGTTGGTCTCAGTAAAAACTTGATGAGTGTGGATTAAAAGTCTGTTGGAGACTTTTTGTAGAGCCATGCAGCTTCCTCTGCACGTCGTCTCTGTGAACAATAGAGCAGATAAAACACAGACACACAGATTGAAGTGACTAAACACCAGATGACCCAGGGTCGTCCTGAATGATGATCCCATCATGGACTCTAAGGAGACAGAGCCTGAGAGATTATTACGCTCAATGACTCGTGCTGTTAAACTTCATCCAACAAATGCCCTCATCAGTCCCGGCTGTTAACCACTCAGCTTTGATTCATGCTTTAAAACTGAAGAAGCTTTACATAAAACTCAGAATGATGGATATAGATTAAAAAGGTGTTCAGATCAGACAGGAGGAGAGGATAATTCAACGCTTTAGGTGTTATAATAACTTCTCAGAGTGATGTAATGTGTCTGAATGTGTGACCCTCTCAGTGAAGGAGACGTCGGCGTTCCTGAGAGCTCATTATTTAATGAGCGACACGTTGAGCCACCCGGCACAGGAAGCTCACCTGTGGGTGATCTTTTATTCAATCATCACACTGAGCTGCTGCAGGAGGCGATTACAGAGGCCCAGACTGTGACATTTAAATAGGGAGAGGTGTCAAAATGTGCTGCATGTCGTTCAGGTACGATAGCAGAGCTCTGTAAATGTTTCCAACCAGGTTACATCAAGAAATAATTGACCTGACTTTGATTTGTTTCCACAACATATGTTCGTCTACGTCCAGCATCCCAAAAGTTCCCTGAATGATGGAAAAGAGGCCATGAAGAGCAACAGAGGAGAGGTTTCTCTTCTTTGGTTGAAGGTGTGTGCAAAAGACAGAAATGATTAAATTAAATACATGAAATTAAAAGAATATGCATGTAAAAAAGAAAACTGGTCCAGGTGTCACCAAGCACTGAGTTCACATTCTGTGTTAGAAAGCTAAACTCCATCATATCTGAATCAAACTGAGGCCAACTTTAGGGTTTGAAACCCTTAATTTATACAACTTATCAAGACTTTATTATTTCATCTAAGTGTTTAATTAAAAAACAGCCGCTTTTAGTTTTCTTTTGAGGAAACACTGAAGACAGTGAGAAAGACATCCTACACGCAGAGGCATAACAGACCAAAACACATGAAATGCAGAGGTGAACAGAGTGAACTCATTTGAAGAACAGAAAGACACTCAAATATAAAGTAAGAACATATCTTTATGCATTAATATTTCTTTAAAAGATAATTTATCAGCTGACATGTTTTTGTTTTTCCAGTGTGAGCATTTAGCAAGGCAAGGCAAGGCAGCTTTATTTGTATAGCGCATTTCATACACGAGGGCAACTCAATGTGCTTTACATTAAAACATTAAAAGCATTGGAGACATTCAGACAAGCATAAAAGAACATAATTAAAATGACAAATATAATGAAACAGAAAAGAAAAGGAAAATTAGAAATATATTAAAAATGACAATAAAATTTTAATTTAAAGTGAGTTAAAATAATCTAAGATATGAAGGCAGTGGGAAATAAGAAAGTCTTAATCTTTGATTTAAAAGAGGTGAGAGTTGGAGCAGACCTGCAGCTTTCAGGGAGTGTGTTCCAGATATGTGGTGCATAATGACTAAACGCTGCTTCACCATGTTTCCTTCTGACTCATGGGACTGAAAGCAGACCAGTACCTGATGACCTCAGAGGTCGAGGTGGTTCATAAAGTAGCAGCAGATCAGCTATGTATTTTGTTATTTGTTCCAAGCTTTGAGGTTTGGTGCACAAACAGATGCAAGTTTATTTATTTGTTTACAGAAGTGTATTGTATTCACACATGAGAAAAAAAATCTGCTGTTTTTCTGACTTCAGTTGTACTCCATGAGGACCAGTATTTCAGCAACTGTCTGATTGTGTATTGAGTCACCACGTAGCCATCTTGAATGCATTTCAGATGCATCGTTTTTGATCCATGATTCCGTATCTGCTCAGCTGATCCTTGAGAAATGCTGCAACGTCCAGCAGCACAGAACAGGACTTACGTCTGAGCAACTGCAAAGTCCTCAGGTGCCTACTCAAAGATGATAACACCGTCTATGTTACTTAAAGCTGGGGTTGGAAGTCTCGGAAAACTAGCATGAATTTGAATGTAGCATTTCCTCATGACTCCGTCTAACCCCTCCCCTCCTCTCTCAGAGCTCCTCCAAAACGACGCCCCCCCCCCCCCCCCCCCCCCCCCCCCCCCGCTCACATGCACGAGCGCCGCTGATTCTCGACCATATGATGGTGACTGATTCAAAACCGGTCCTCACCAAAACATTCTCATAGTGAAAGTTAAAAACACAAACAAACATGGCTGCTGTTAGTACTCACAACTGTCATGCTAGCATTATCCAGTTGTACTGGTGACACGATATCAGGAGAAAAGTTATAACACATATATAATACTGTAACAGCTCTACTGTTTGTTAAACATGTTCAGTGTAGATGTTCTTAATTCCTACAGTGTTGACAGTCAGTGAAGGCATCAGGAGAGGTGTAGAGTGTGTGAGCTGGAGAGAGGAGAGACAAGAGGAGAAGTTCTTCATTCATTCAAACATTGATTGTTGTTTTGTTGGTTGTCGTGATCACGGCCGACAGTGACCGGTTATTAAAGCTCAACGTGTTCACGAATCGGCTCGTCATCACTACAGCGTCCGGACGGACGCTACAATAAATATATATTTTCTGTAGGACTTAGTAAATGTCATTCATTCTTCTGCTTGTCAGAGCCCCCGTGGTGAGAGCTTTTTAGACTCTGATCCGGACTACAGTCCTGAGCAAAGCACCTCATCGGGTCAGAGGGGACAGGCCCGAGGTCGAGCGAGAGGGGCAGTCAGTAGAGTCAGGGGAAGCAGAGGCAGGAGACGGGGACTCAGAGTGCACGCCGGGGAAATGTACGCGCAGGAGGCGGGCAGAACGGCAGGACGGGATTTGAATGGTTTAAAATTTTGGCACCCAAAAAAGGCTGATTGGTTGGTGTTTTCCCAGGTTTACTCCGGCTGTAGATAGCAGCTTTTCTTCCTTCTTTTTAAAGAACACATTATGTATTGATTACCATCAGGATATAAAGATCATTTTAACCAGTATAACAAAAAGTGTATCTAAATGTGATTACCAACCCCAGCTTTAAAGACACAAGTACCTCCAAATGTCTCAAACCCAAAGTAAATAAAACTGGATTAAAGTGAACAGCCAGGGCATTTTTAGGCTACTTCCTTGTGTGGCCTTGAGGTGCTGTTAGGATTTTACTGTAGCGGTCTTTTTGTTTATTCTGAAAAACAGAACGGAATTTTTTCTCCATGTGAACGCAACACATTTCTGTATTTTTTTTCTACTTTAACGTACAAAAAACCTATTCAAACTGTGGAATATTGAAGGTGTTTCTGAAGGAGAAGTGCATTATTTTATGTTATTTTTATAATGTTATATAATTTATGATCTTTTTTAGGTTTGGAGTTGCTCGTCTGTGGATCTGCCTTAACAAACAATAGACAGAAATGTATATTTAATGTGACTAATATAAGGTTGTAAAATGTTTTTTAAAAATCAGGATAAAGGGTGGCCTGCCCTCTCCGGGTTGGAGGGGAGTCTTTGCCCCAGGCGGAGGAGTTCAAGTATCTCGGGGTCTTGTTCACGAGTGAGGGGAAAAGGGAGCGGGAGATTGACAGACGGATCGGGGCGGCGTCTGCAGTGATGCGGGCGCTGTACCGGTCTGTCGTGGTGAAGAGGGAGCTGAGCCAGAAGGCAAAGCTCTCAATTTACCGGTCAATCTACGTTCCGACCCTCAACTATGGTCACGAGCTGTGGGTAGTGACCGAAAGAACGAGATCGCGAATACAAGCGGCCGAAATGAGCTTTCTCCGCAGGGTGTCTGGGCTCAGCCTTAGAGATAGGGTCAGGAGCTCAGACATCCGGGAGAGGCTCAAAGTAGAGCCGCTGCTCCTCCGGATCGAGAGGAGCCAGATGAGGTGGTTCGGGCATCTGGTTAGGATGCCTCCCGGGCGTCTCCCTGGGGAGGTGTTTCGGGCATGTCCGACTGGGAGGAGGCCACGGGGAAGGCCCAGGACACGCTGGCGAGACTATGTCTCTCAGCTGGCCTGGGAGCGCCTCGGTATCCTCCCAGAAGAGCTGGTGGAAGTGGCCGGGGAGAGGAGTGTCTGGGCTTCCCTGCTGAGACTGCTGCCCCCGCGACCCGGACCCGGATAAGCGGAAGAAGATGGATGGATGGATAAAAAAAAGTCAAATCAAATGTTTTTTATCGTCATTTATTTGACAGAAGACTGAGACTTTTTGTCAAACTAATCAACATCCCTCTCAGCGGTGGAAACAACTTCAAGTTCCAAAACAAACTGTCAACAGCTGGTTTTTGGCGGCTCATTTTGTCAATGAGCTGGGTGATTTTTCAAGAAAAAGGAGCAAACCTTTGTTGTTTTCAGCTCATCAGATGTCACTTTGAATTTGATGTCTTTGATGTATGGACTCTTGAAGATGTGGACACACTTTGAAGGGATATTTGGATAAATTTCCCCCTTTTTTTCAGACATTTTGATCGTCTTTAAAAAAATGTTTGAGCATCCAAAATCACGACTAATAAAAACAATGCGCCTTTGTAGATGAAAGTCCCTCTTTGTCCGGGTATGTTTGATGCAGCCTGTCAGCTTAAAGGACTCAGCTCTGCAAAGAAAAATGAGCCTTTTCCTCGACCATGCGTTAAACTGATAGTGAATCCAGGAATCCACAGGGAGACAAAGCCTTTTCCCGCTCTTCCTTTTAAGTTGTGCAAGAGTTAGCATTGATAGCACCGGTTTCCCGCCTTGAAAGCAGATAAAACTGGACTCTCTAACAATAGAGAGCACCTGGCCTTTTCAGATCACCACTCATGATTCATCAGAAAGGAAAATTCCCTGAATCAGTGTTTGCCATTGGAAGGACCTGCATCTGCTGCTTGGAGAATGGGATGATTTGGGACAAAAGCTACAGAGGAACAGCAGAAACCACACTGGCACCTGACTTTTTACAGCCGACATCTCTGGCACTCAGACAAGGATTAACTTCCACTTTGCCCCTCTCTTCCTGGGCTCAAGTCTATCACAACAGCCCGGCACTTCAAAGGGTGAGATAAAAAGGGGGGCGATGGACGGTCATTCTTCAGGGGGAATTGGCTTAGAGAGGCTCTGTCTAAAATGGCAGGAATACAAAAAGGAAAGCTGTTTTGATGTTCTGCGGAGCGTCAGGGTCCGAGCAGCTGTACAGTAAGACGGCCAGACTTCTGCCCTCCAGAGTTTGAGCTGCACGACACAGGCAGGGCGCCAGGAAATACAGTAAGAGCCTGACAGTAAACACACCACTCAAGTCGTTTGGACAGGTGTCTGGAAACATACGAGATGAAACTCCTGCAAAGTCGTTAAGTAGCAGAGAGTCATGGTTTCTAAATTATTATCAGATATTATATTTTTAGACGTATTAGATGAATCTGTGATTGAAGAAGACTGAAGTCCAAGCAGCTCCCTTTGATGGATAATCCATGGGCGAGCAGTCGAAGGTTGTGTTCCTGCAAAGGTTAGGAAATCCTTCTTCTGACCTACGAAGCTCTTAATGATCAGACACCTTCGTATCTTAGAGAACTCATAGTGCCCTATTACCCCTCTCGAACACTACGCTCCAAACACACAGGCCTGCTAAAGTCTCTAAAAGTAGTATGGGAGGTCGAGTCTCCAGTTATCAGGCACCTCTCCTTTGGAATCATCTACCAGTCAGGGTCCAGGAGGCAGACAGAGTAGGCTTCAAACTTTCCTTTTTGATAAAGCTTATAGTTAGAGCTGGATCAGGCTTGGACCAGCTCTTAGTTATGCTGCTAAAGGCTTAGACTCCCAGGGAGAACTGACACACTGGGATCTGTCACTTACTTTAACCCTCTTGGTCCCATTAAAGTTACTAACCATAGACCTTTCTGGAGTCCCTGAGCTCCCTTGTCTCGTAGGTTCCTCTGGATCTCTGCCGTAGACCGTCTCACCACTATCATCTATCCCTCTCTCCAACCCCAACATGGTCTCAGATGCGAGTCCTGTGCCTACACAGGTTTGGTTCTTACATTTACTTTGATTATCATTTGGGGGCGGCAGTAGCTCAGTCTGAAGGGTCTTGGGTTGGGAACTAGAGGGTTGCTCGTTTACATACGGACCAAGTGAGGAATTTGGACTGGTAGCTGGAGAGGTGCCGGTTTACTTCCTGGGCCCTTGAGCAAGGCACTGAGCCCTCAACCGCTTGTGTGCACATCCATGTGTTAGCCCCCTCACTCTGACACCACTATTAGTGCATGTCCATGTGAGAATTTCAGCCAATGAATGGCTAAATAACCGTTTAACAACAATATTGCCATAACCAGATAAAATCAATCAAATTAATGAATCAAGCTTTATTCATAACACACCCATTATACAATCAGTATGTCATTCAAAGTGCTTTACAAAGTGATGCATGCGCAAGATGTGGAGATTAATGCGCACTAATAGCAATAAAATCAATTTGGTTAAAACAATAGAATGTTAAGAGTTGAAAATAAATAATAAAGAGTTAAAGATAAATACTAACCATAGACCTTTCTGGAGTCCCTGAGCTCCCTTGTCCCGTAGGTTCCTCTTGATCGCTGCCAGACATGCCAGACTCCAGCTGATACAATTACTACTATCCGTCTCATCACTATCCTCTCTCTCTCTCTCTTCATCTCCCTCTATCCCTCTCTCCAACACGGTCTCAGCAGATGTGTGTCTAACATGAGTCTGGTCCTGCTGGAGGTTTCTGAATGTTAAAGGAAGTTTGTCCTTGCCACTGTAACTTGCTAAATGCTGCAAAGTGCTCTGCTCATGGTGGATTAAGATGAGATCAGACTGAGTCCTGTCTGTAAGATGGGACTGGATCTTATCCTGTCTTGATGTTGGGTCTTTGTTAATAATAGAACATAGAGTACGGTCTAGACCTGCTCTGTTTGGAAAGAGTCTTCAGGTAAAGTTTGTTGTGATTTGGTGCTTTATAAATCAGTCCCTCCAGGATTTCGCAGGATTTTTTTGTGATTGTTGCGGCCCAAAAAGCCTGAATTTGCGACAGGTTTTTGAAAAAATTGCGGTGAAAGTTGCGATTTTTTTTTTTTCTTTTTTCCCCCAATAACATCTCAGGGGCAAGTAAATACGCTAAATTACAGTTGTTTTTAGAAAACATTCTTGATGTGGCCACTGACTGTGTTTTGATTCTCTTGATTCACAGAAAAATGCCATGAAAGGACTGTATTGCACATTTACGACGGTCCCTGAATGCACCTCGCAGCGACTGATGCACAGTCAGTTCACGGCACTCTGAAATGAATCTGCATCTTTGATGACAAGGAGTTAATCAAAACTTACTAGCTGTGTCTGATGTTTCACCAAACTGGATTAAATCAAGCTGTAGATGCAGAGCTTTTTACGGTAACCACGGCAACAACGTCAAACATCAAATAGTAAACAGACGTCCCCCGGTTGTGTCTTTGTCACTAACGCACACCGGGGGTAAAAATCCTCAATGAAGATGAGACAGATGCATGGAGGTGAGGAGAGCTGGTTCATAAAGCACACCTGCTGCAGGTAGAGACCAAGCGAACACTGAGCCCCTCAATCTATAAATAACAACGTTGTCATGGTCACTTGTCCTGCCTGCTGTCCCCTTTTCACCCGTTCTCTGTGCGTGTTTTGTTGCTGAAAAGTGCCGATCAAGTGAGGACTTATGTTTATGTTCCTAGGAAGTGAAATTGATGACAAAACCGATGACGTGCAGGGGCTGAGGTTAAGGTAATTGATCAAAGTTGCGGGAAAGTTGCGCTGATTGTAAAAAATTGCAAGGCCGCGAAAAAATCGCGCTGATTGGTTGAATTTGCGTTGATAGTTGCGATCGCGAAATCGCAACTTCCTGGAGGGACTGATAAATAAAGATTGATTGATTGACTCTCCAAAAAAGTTTAACAAGCTCCCTTATCCCTTTCTTATTGCATTTTTTTTTTTTTAGAAATCTGACTTAAGAATGATGCATTTCTGGTAAAATGGACATTTTCAGCTGAAGTTTATGGTGTTCCAGAGTCAGACTCTGCAGTTCATTAAAACCGGAGGTGTAGTTGTAGAAGTTGTGAAGTATTTAAGGTCAAGAGGTAGTGAGACAAGTTTCTGGTCCGGTTTTTCCCCCCACAGTAGAGTTGGCCACAGTTTACATCACACACTCTCCTGACTCGGGTTAGGGTTGCCTCGAGCAGAGCAACAACACGGAGAGTCCCAGGTGAAATAATTTTCTGCTTTCTCCTGAGCATCTGTTTACCAGACTCTCCTATCAGGAATCAAGAGTTTTACAGGGAGGTGTGCAGTAAACAAACAGACCGCAGGGAATTAAACTCAAACACCTCGAGTCAGGTGGAGAAAAAGTCTGAGAGATCTCTGCAGTCCTGCCAGCTCCTCTGTCAGGTTGTAACGGTGCTGTATTAGATAATTAAAGCCTCAGTGAGGAGCTTCTAGCTGCTCATTAAAAAGACTGATGGGAGAGTTTCTACTACCTGAAGATGCCTGAAATCGATGCAGAGTGTCAGACCAGATGATTCACAGCACACAAGATTCAAAAAGATTTCAAAGATTCAAAGTTTTTTTAATGTCAATTTTCACTGTATATACAAGACGTACAGGAAAAACAAGATGCTGTTTCTCTCTTCCAGCTTTTAAATATCTAAACATATCTACAACACATAGTGCACAGTGAGTAGTGCTTTAAAAGGGAAAAAAAGGTTCTCCCCTTGTTTACTGTGGATAATGACCTGTGTCATCATCTGGCTCTGCTTAGGTTTGAGTCCAATTTTGGAGCCAGGCCAACATCGCTGCCGTCGTCTTTTTACTCTGATTTTCTTATAACGATCAAGAAATTTTAATATAGAGAGAAGGGGAGCGCTGGTGGCCTAGTGGTCTAAGCGCCTCACATACAGAAGCTACAGTCCTCGTCACAGGGGTCACCGGTTCGATTCCCAGCTGGTCTACCATCTCCTGCATGTCTTCCCCCTCTCTCTACTCCCCACATTTCCTGTCTCTCTTCAGCTGTCTTATCTAATAAAGGCAAAAAGCCCAAAAATATAACTTTAAAAAAATATATATATATATGGAGAGGACAGGAAGGGGGACTGGCAGGGTGTAAAATTAACTTTTTTACCTCATCTGCCATTGGCTAGTGACCTCCAAAAATGTACTGGCCAAATAAAAAAATGATGCCTTATTTGATTTAAAATAATTACCATATGTTTTTATTATGAAAATCCAATTTAAGCATCACTTAAAGAATACAGTTATATACAGATAAAATTAGATTATTATTATGTCTGGTATAGCTGTCACTGACTTGGTGACATGGGTTGAGCTCACATGCTGGGAGGTTTTTAAGCTGTCACTGTGGTATTTTGACTTTTCATGGTCCCCAATACTTACCAATTTCATGTTTGTTGTTCCAAGAATGAATGGGTTTTGCTTCTGTTTATGCTTCGTGTGTCTGTGGCAAAGGCTGCAGCTCATGGTGTGGTTTGTCGGGTCATAGGTCAGCCAGGACCAAGGTTGGCCGGCCTCGTCAATTTTCAAGTTTTCTTTGAAATGTCGTTTATAGTGACATTATTCTGTTCCTCTTCTTGATCGTCTCCTTCCTCTTTGTTTATGCTTTTTGTTTGTGGTGGCTTCATGTCGCCACATCTTCCTTGAAACGCTCTTCCCGCCGTGCTTCTTCAAGCAAAGGGAATGCAAAGCAAAGGGAGTGCCAGTAGCTGACGGCACGCCGTTCCTTACGTACCAAATCACAACACAAGTACAGCAAGCCGCGAGGGTCAATATAGCCTGAAAGTCGGCAGAAATGGGCGAAAGTATGAAAACAAAACCTCACATGCAATACAACATTTTCTTTTTATCCGCCATTGGCTCTTGGAGGGTGTTAATTTTACACCCTAGGTACTGGAGTCCCTTTGCTCCCTTGTCTCGTAGGTTCCTCGTTCTACTACTATCTGTCTCACATCTATCATCTCTCTCTCTCTTCATCTCCCTCTATCACTCTCTCCAACTCGGCCTCAGCAGATGTGTGTCTAACATGAGTCTGGTCCTGCTGGAGGTTTCTGCCTGTTAAAGGAAGTTTGTCCTTGCCACTGTAACTTGCTAAATGCTGCAAAGTGCTCTGCTCATGGTGGATTAAGATGAGATCAGACTGAGTCCTGTCCAAGTACAAAAACAAGACTCATCTCAATTAGACAAAAAGGTCCAATTTCTGATGTCTGTATATTATTTATAAACTTTGAAACACCTTCATTAACAGCAGGTTCCCTTCACTGTCTTTATTCTTCTAACTGCACTGATGGATAAACAGTTCTAATGTCCATGACCTGGATGACTGAGATCCTTCACAGACACTTCTAATGTGCCTTTGCAGGTTTTTTGTGGACCCTGTTGATGACATACTTTAACCTTGCACAGTCAACACTCTGCCTTTAAACTGACTATGCCGTTTCAATGTGTCTAAAGTTTACTGTGTTTTCTGCAGTCACTCGTTTTCTCACCTTTCCAGTCTGTTCTCTGTGTCGCGCATGTTCTCCCTCTCGTCTCCCTCCTGTTGGTGTGCTCACTGTGCTGTGTGTGTCTGTGACCCCTCCCCTCCCCGTTCTGCTCAATGTAGACACGTGATTGGTCAAGACGCCACCATGTCTTGGCTCCCAGTCAGGAGCCAGCTCCCGTCGTTCACTTCAAAGATCCGATCGTTCTCGACCGACACATCACTAGTCTCTAGTGACGTGTCCATCAGACGCCTGCAGCTCATACAGAATGCTGCTGCTCGAGTCCTAACAAGGACCAAAAAAGTAGACCACATCACTCCAGTTCTTAGATCCCTACACTGGCTTCCTGTCTGTCAGAGAATAGACTTTAAAATCCTGCTGATGGTTTATAAAGCACTGAATGGCCCAAAATACATCGCTGATCTGATGCTACTTTATGAACCACCTCGACCTCTGAGGTCATCAGGTACTGGTCTGCTTTCAGTCCCAAGAGTCAGAAGGAAACATGGTGAAGCAGCGTTTAGTCATTATGCACCACATATCTGGAACACACTCCCTGAAAGCTGCAGGTCTGCTCCAACTCTCACCTCTTTTAAATCAAAGATTAAGACTTTTTTATTTGCCACTGCCTTCCTATCTTAGATTATTTTAACTCACTTTAAATTAAAATTTTAATGTAATTTTTAATATATTTCTAATTTTCCTTTTCTTTTCTGTTTTATCATATTTGACATTTTAATTGTGTTCTTTTATGCTTGTCTGAATGTCTCCAATGCTTTTAATGTTTTAATGTAAAGCACATTGAGTTGCCCTCGTGTATGAAATGCGCTATACAAATAAAGCTGCCTTGCCTAGTCTCTAAACTGTCTCTCTGATGCTGAAGACACATCCCCGTACTTCTTTTTGTAAGCACACAGCAGACAGTCTGTGACAGATGGTAGAACTGTTTGTAAAAACATGAAGAAAAAAAAACTTTTTTTGTGCTCAAAATCTGTGAGATTTTATTTGCCCTGGGCTATGAAATACAACCACAAAGACACTGTGCAAAGAAAGCAATGATTAAGTCACACTTATGGAAAGTCGGCAAGCACATGTCACACTAAAAAAAGATAGAACTGCACGTACACGGTATATCGCCAGAAGAGTTCATGCTACAAACAACATAGAAATCAATAAAATGAGAGCTAATACAGAAACACCTCAATCCGAACATGTGAGTACAAAGTTTAAAATATTCCATTATATTCAATGTTATTCAAATCAAAGTTTCTTACCTATAATACTGCTGTTGTTCTGTGTGTTTGTTATTGATTACCGTCTTTGTGAGTCTGTAAAAATCCCGCCAAAACTTTGATGTTTACATTCCAGCTGCTGCAACCAAAATCCCGCGGTGCAACATCAGACGCTTTAAGAAGCTACATGTACTGCTACTGAAGAAGCTGGTTCTGTACAAAAAAACACAAGCTGGTTCCCCCGTCAACCTGCAACCCGGAAAGAGAGCGATTCTCTCTCTCTCTCTCTTTTAAGCTAAAAAAACCCCAAACACTTCTTTTTAAGTGAAGAAAGTTGTTACAAGAAAGTTAGGAGCTGCTGCTCTGATAAACAAGTTGAAATACAAGAGAAGATACATGAAACACAGGGACTTATCTAAATGATGTGTCTACGTAATGAAAGGTTACATATTCAAGAAAAGCTGTTTTTTAAAAAGCATCAAATTCTTTTAGAAGTCACTGAGAAACAACAGACATTTTGTTGTGCTGGCAGTAATATAAAGTGGAGAAACGGCTGACGCTGAAAACAGCGTTTCATTATGACTGTTTGCTAAGCCACGCCCCCTTTTTAGCGACTGTCACCACATCTATGAAGCTTTCTTCAATGTTAAAAGGTGGAAGTGACTGCTGAGGAACTTTTGAAATGTTGGTGTCCCTTTTTGAAGTTTTGTTTTTGTGCTTTTTATTTAGACTGGAGAGGACAGTGGGTAGAGTTGCTAACTGGGCGGAGGTGGGGAATGACCATAGACTGTAAAATATGGACGTAGTATCCGTGACGTCACCCATCTGTTCCTGAGAGCTGTTTTGAAGCAAATCGACGGCAGCAGCCATATTGGTAATGCAGAACTCAACTAGGCAGAGTGTGACGTAGTGTGAGTCTCTTAGCCAATGGCTGTGTGTTCCCGACCGGGAGTCACGTCAGTCATGTCCTTATTTGGGCAAAACTCCTAATCTTAATATCTTCTGAACCATCACGTTAGAAAAAAATTCACCCCCCGTACAGTGTGTGCAATTGGAGAGATTAGCGTTGTAGGGCCAAGCCGTTTTTTGAACCAGGCTGTAAACATGTTTATTAATGCTGCAAAGATCGTCTTTTTCCCATTCATATCTATGTGGTTTCCGGTGTTTCTGCAGCCAGCCTCAAGCGGATTTTCGATGTATTGCAGTTTATAGCACTTCCGCATTGGCTTCATCGTTTGAGACTGGAGTTTGCCGCTTGGGAATGACACGCGTGAAGGGGGGGCTGCAGGCTGGAATCAATCCCCAACCAACTGCTTCATGGGCTCGCAATTAACCATTAGGCCAAGACTGTGTCCACATCAAGCGGCAACCTCCGGTCTAAAAATATGAGTCGATGCGGAAGTGTTAAAAGCTGCAGTTCATCAAGGATCCGCTTGAGGCTGGCTCCGGAAGTACCGGAAGTCACATACACATGAATGGGGAAAAGACGATCTTTGCAGCGTTAATAAACATGTTTACAGCCTGGTACAAAAGACGAGTGTAGTCTGAATAGCTCATTTCTCGATGTCCTCTCACTGTGAGGGGGGTGAATTTTTATCTAATTCGGCAATTTCGAAGATATTGAGATTACTAGTCTTCCAATGAGAGACACAGCTGCCTGTGGGAACACTGCAGCTGTTGGCTAGGAGGCTCAAAGCCCGCCTCTTTACGTCACACTGGCTCCACAGAAGCAATATGGCTGCTGCTGCCGATTGGCTTCAAAACAGCGTTCAGAAACAGATGGGTGACGTCACGGATACTACGTCCATATTTTTTACAGTCTATGGTCCAAATAGTGGTGTCCCTTTTTGAAGTTTTATTTTTTGGGCTTTTTACACCTTTATTTAAATTGGAGAGGACAGTAGATGAAGCAGGAAACTGGGCGGAGGTGGGGGAATGACAAATATTGGTGTCCTTATTAGAATTAGAGTAGATTGGCGGATGAGTTTGTGGTTTTATTTGCAGCTGGCTCGCTTTTTAAGCTACTTTCCAGCTTGATTGTTCAACTTTGTAAAAGCAGTCTGGGATACGAGTTGAATGTCTTGATATGTGATCAAATCAGAAGCTTTAAGACAGAATCTAGATTTGCGTCGTCACTTGTGACAGTCTGTGTGGGCGTTTCCGGGTGTGTGCTCCATGTATGAGAAGGGAACCTCTGGACTTTATCCTGATTATGCTCCTAAAGAGTCTTGGTCCATTTTTTTGGCTCTGAGATCAAATGTGAAAATTTAAAAGTGCAGGAGAAACAGCTGTTGTTGCAAATGTAACACTACTCTGACGACGACTTTGGAGTATTTGGAAAAGCTGCTCGAATTCTGGAAAGAGAGCAGGACTGACGCCGCTTATAATGCCTCTGGTAGTTTCTGGGATCAGTTTTTAACTCAGTGAGGAATAAATAAAAGTGAATGTTCCAGATTAAAACTGGACGATTCAGTATGCATGGAAGACAAATAGTGACCTTTGAGATACTGTTAGGTAAGAACATCTTACGTCTGCCTCAGTTGAAGTGAAAGAAGTTGGTGATAATTACACTGATGATCTTATTTGATCAAACATCTTATTTTGAATATTTCATGTTATATTTTTGGGGCATTTCCATCTCTTTTAATTGGGACAGCTGAAGAGAGACAGGAAATGTGGGGAGCAGAGAGTGGGGGAAGACATGCAGCATTTGGTGAAGGCTGGGAGTCGAACCTGCAACCGCTGCGGCGAGGACTACAGCATCTGTATATGGGGCGTGCTTAAACCTCTAGGCCACCAGTGCTTCACTTGCATCTTATTTAAGTGTCTTTTTAAGACGTATAATAAGACACAACTACTTCCTCAAACTGGAGCGCCAATCCATGGCAACGTCTTGAGAAAATTGATGCAGGAACGTCGTGCTTAGTTAAAGCTGCTGTGAGGAACTTTTAGCTTGTATTGATTCTGGCGCCCCCTTGTGGACAAAGTGATGCCTCTTATCTCTTGTCCTGTACGTGCAAAATAATTGTCTTCAGACAATAACCTCATCCTGTTGTCTTTTAACATTTAGACTCGTCTTACAATGTGATTATTTGCAATGAAAACTGCCAAAAAAGGGTGTTTCTAAAGCGAGATGTCAATCATCTGTTCTGACACCTACCCCCTCAGAGCAGTTTTAGACATTAAAATGACAACAGAGAAGGTATCAGTGTTGTTGTAGATGGTCTTGTTGGCTTTTGAGGGTCATAAAGAGGCATCAGGATCAGTTTCAGTCTGTTTCTCAGCCAGTTAAAAACTCCTCATAGTGCCTTTAAGCTATGATAGGGCAGCTGTTCATCGGGGGGCGGGCTTTAGCAAACATTCAGTTTCTCTATGTTCCAAAATTTGGCACAACACGGGGTCAAACACTTGATCCAAAAAATGAAAACATTGATTGCCATTGTGTGATAACCAGGAGCTCTCCGAATGAACCTGGACGTCCTTGGCTGATTACATACGCTTAAAGTTCAGTTTTTAAAATCTGGATATCAATATTTAGTTTTCTGAAAGTGCAAGCAAGCAAGTACAAGGAGAGCAAAAAGCATGTAAGGCCAGATCAAATCTTTTTTTTTTTTTCTTCTATTTCTTTTTTCATAAATCTTAAAAGCACAGAGTTAAAAAATATACTACAAAAATGTCTTAAAAACAGGAATATAAGCCGATTGATATTGCTGTAGCTTATTGATTATTATTAGTAATACATTTCCAAGCTGGTAGGTGAATGTGCAACGAAACACGACACAGACGGACGCACAGAGGACGAATGAAAAAATACAGAATTTATAACCTGAAGAGACAGTTATGGAAGATATTGTCCTTTTGTTTATAAGTGCTATAAACAACATCCTCACGTCCTCACTCGTCGTCGCTCTTGTCTGACTGATCCTGCAGAGAGAAAGAGATGAAGAGTGTGTGAGAGAGTGGGGAGTGTTTAGAGACAAACAAAGGCTGTGTGATTGTTTATTGTCTGTGGAGAGAGCATCAACAAGAGGCAGGGTAAGGCCACCACGAGATGAATACATCAGCACTCTGATATAAGACGGA
Organism: Notolabrus celidotus; assembly: GCF_009762535.1. NCBI lineage: Eukaryota > Metazoa > Chordata > Actinopteri > Labriformes > Labridae > Notolabrus > Notolabrus celidotus. The sequence goes on from NC_048280.1 coordinate 4,619,892, forward strand.
TCAGCATGTGAAAGAAGTGATGTCGCCGCCTTTTCCTCCATATAAACTTTAAAGAGAACATATTAGCTTGAATTTCAAACAACTAAATTGGCACTAATTGATGGGAGGGGAACTGATAGCAAGCTTGAGCGTCATCTGACTGAATCAAAGTGGCTTGAGATCCGATCATTAAGGCCGCATACAGAGGTAGTCTTGTATCCTTTTCTCCCTGCTGGTCTGGTAGTGTGTTCATTCACAGGCCACTGCTCGTCGTACCTAAAGTCTCTAAAAGTAGTATGGGAAATCAAGACTTCAGATATCAGGCACCTCTCCTTTGGAATCATCTACCAGTCAGAGTCCGGGTCCCATAAAATCTAGAATAGAATTTAAAATCCTTCTTCTGACCTACAAAGCTCTTAATGGTCAGACACCTTCATATCTTAAACAACTCATAGTGCCCTATTACCCCTCTAGAACACTACGCTCCCAACATGCAGGCTTGCTAGTTGTACCTAAAGTCTCTAAAAGTAGTATGGGAGGTAGAACCTTCAGTTATCAGGCACCTCTCCTTTGGAATCATCTACCAGTCAGGGACTAGGAGGCAGGCACCCTCTCTACTTTGAAGAGTAGGCTTCAAACTTTCCTTTTTGATAAAGCTTACAGTTAGAGCTGGATCAGGCTTGGACCAGCTCTTAGTTCTGCTGCTATATGCAAGCTAAAAAAGACGAAATCGACCTGTCCTTCCACCCACCGTTATGAGGAATGTAAGATCTATCTACGATAAGGTGGACGAGCTAACCAAGCACCAGAGTAGCATCATGCTAACAGAGCTTACACCGAACACGAACGCCACATTGATTGGATTTCACCTGCTGTGGGCGGACAGGATTCAGGAGAACAAGACTGAACTAACTGGTGAAGGCCAGCTCAGTCCTGGACCCTGTGGAGGAGGTGGCTGACAGGAGAATTTGTCTTTGATGAACATTTTTTTCTATATATATTCTTGTTGAAATTCTTGAACTGTACACATTTTAGTTTGCTGCTGTAACTCCATGAATTTCCCAGTTGTGGGACGAATAAAGGAGTATCTTATCTTATCTTATAGGCTTAGACTGCCTGGGGGACTGACAAACTGGGATCCTGTCTTTCCCTCTCTGCCTGTCATTCACTTTAACTCTCCCTGTCCCAGGGAGTCACTAAACATATACCTTTCTGGAGTCCCTGAGCTCCCTTGTCTCGTAGGTTCCTCCAGCGGCTACAACTACTACTATCCGTCTCACCACTATCATCTCTCTCTCTCTCTTCATCTCCCTCTATCCCTCTCTCCAACACGGTCTCATCAGATGTGTGTCTAACATGAGTCTGGTCCTGCTGGAGGTTTCTGCCTGTTAAAGGAAGTTTGTCCTTGCCACTGTAACTTGCTAAATGCTGCAAAGTGCTCTGCTCATGGTGGATTAAGATGAGATCAGACTGAGTCCTGTCTGTAAGATGGGACTGGATCTTATCCGGTCTTGATGTTGGGTTGTCTTTGTTAATAATAGAACATAGAGTACGGTCTAGACCTGCTCTGTTTGGACAGAGTCTTCAGATAAAGTTTGTTGTGATTTGGGGCTATATAAATAAAGACTGATTGACTGGAATAACCATGAAACTGTGCAGCACTGGGTTTTGATTCGTGTTTCTCTGAGCAGATTCAGTAGAGGCAGACTGATTGACAGCTGAGGGAATCACTAACTGTGAAGGTCTGATCTTGTCTGAGCTGTTAACCTCAGGCAACTAACAGGTCAGGATCACAGCTGACATGAAGACAAACACTGATCCTCTAACCTTACACATCACAGCTCCTCTCCTCTGTAGAATACTGACCTGTATCTACGAAGAGGAAAACCTTTTACAAGTTTAACCTCACCGTACAGCTCACTGGTGTTCAAAGTGACTTAAAAATGCATTTCTTGTTATTTTTTCTGTTTCAGAAAGGATTCAAAACAAAACCAGGTGAAGCTGTAAAATGCTGCTGGAGGCTGAGTTGGTGGGATTGTGCAGTTAAGAGATCACTCAGACAAATAAGTACGATGTAGGAAGTTGAGTTTTAGTCCCAGATGAATTGTTTAAAGACTTAAAGGCACATTGCACACAGATTTGTAAATTAATTTCCCTCATGTCAGCGTTCATAATCTCATTTAGAGAAGGTGACATTAACAGGCAAACATCAGAGACCAACTTTTCTCAGAGGAGAGTTATTTCGGTTGATGCAGTCGAGTGAAATGACCTACATTGTCATCCTGATCGTCGTCACTGTCGTCGTCACTGACCACCGGCTTGGCTTTCCCTCGGCTCTGCCTCTTCTTGCCTTTGTCACCGCTGCGTCCCTCTTTGCTCAGCTTGATCTTAACCCACACCGACTTGGCTGAAAACAAAAAAAAGGACAAGTAGGAGGGATTTAATATCTTACCGAACAAGCGTTATACAAAAGGACAATGCTCATGTCGTCTCCTGAAATGAACACTTGATTACATGAGGGGTCACCTCTTGGGTGTAACCAGACAGCAGCATTAAGTATTAAGATTTCACTCTTGTGTTTTCTTTATTTTCAATCAAAGAATACAATTATTTATGTGTACAAAACATTTATATTTCAATCTTAGACATCTAGAAAGATGGAAGATCTTTCTTGAGAAAAAAATTGTCACTTGTCTATTAAGAAAAATAATAATTTCAAGCTGTTTATATTTGAGGTTTGACTGTTGTATTTTATTTGAATTAATTAATTAATTAATTGTATTTTAATGTATTAATTTATTCTGTATACTTATTTGTTTATCTATTTTGTAATATCTATTTATTTATCTATATATTTTATTTATTTTAATGTATTCATTTTTTAATTTCTTAATGTATCTATTTATTCTTTATATGTATTTATCTTTTTATATATATATATATATATATATATATATATATATATATATATATATATATATATTAATTTGATTTATTTATGTATATTAATCTATTTCTATTTCTTATATTCATTTATTTATCTATGTATTTGCATTTATTTATTCTGTATTTTTATTCATCCTTTTGTCTTTATTTATTTATATTTATTTTTCTATTTTTCTATTTTCTATTTATCTATTCATCCATGTATTTATTAATTCATTTATATTTATTTATTTATTTATGGATCTCTGTATTTATTTATTTTTATTTACTTATTTATTTATCTATATATTTTTTTTCACACTTCATGTTAAGTGACTTTGAAGACTTAGAAAAGTGCTTTACAAGTCCTATCAATTATTATCATTATTACTTAATGCTTAATCCTTAAAAAACAACAATTCTTATTATTTACATACCGAATGATCAATAAACATAAAACAACAAAAAGACAGAGGTGCAGAAATGCTAAAATTAGGATTTTGAGAGCAGTTTATGTAACAGTGTTTGGAAAAGACACTGCTGGACTGTTTATTCCCCCCAAAATCTAATGTTTCAATGTGTGTGAAGATAAAAAGCACTTTGTAAAGCACTACATTTACATTTTCATCCCGGACTCCTCATGTAGTTTGTTTCTTCTCATCACAGGATGTTTGTAAAATTCAAATGAAACAACATGAAGTGTGTGTGTTTTGTTTCTGTGTGAATGTCCTAGAGGTGGGTTTGTCATACCCTCTGACTCTGACTCATCATCGTCATCCTCGTCCTCATCGCTGTCCTCATCGCTGTCTTCCTCTTTGGCAATCTTCTGCCTGGCGCTCTTGAACACAGACTGAAGGACGATGGAGTCCTCGTATATCTGCAGGGGAGTAAAAAACAGACAGATAGCGTAAACAGCCTGAGTGAGAGGGGCCTGTGGGACTGAAGAGGCTGTGAGCAGAGTTGATTACAGAGGAGAGATTTACGTTAACGGAGGGACGAATGGGAGAGGAGTAAATCTGTTGGGTGCAGACTACAGTGAGTGGTATTCAAGACTTGCAGAGTAAAATTCAGTCTTTGTCCTTTAAAAGCCACGAAAGAGTGCTTTGACCTGAGAAACTGAGGTAAGCAAGTGTCTCGGCTGAGGACACTTGAGCGTTCAGACAGCAGGATCTAGGCTTGAACCCACCCTTCCAATTGGGAGACAACTACTTCTACTGTTGAGCCGCAGCAGCCCTTTAAGAGAAACCTCAATTTAACATGGGATCATTCAGACCTGGGATCCCTCGAGGTTGAAGGTCTGAGCGTTGTGACAAAGCAGCATCACATCCTTCTCCAGGTCTCCAACACTTCTGTATTTATGGCTCCTCACGCGCTCCTGGTGGAAAAAGAAAAAACATCAGTGAGGGACAACAACCTGGTTTTCATTTCAATCACAACAAACTGAAGACTCTGTCCAAACAGAGCAGGTCTAGACCGTACTCTATGTTCTATTATTAACAAAGACCCAACATCAAGACAGGAGAAGATCCAGTCCCATCTTACAGACAGGACTCAGTCTGATCTCATCTTAATCCACCATGAGCAGAGCACTTTGCAGCATTTAGCAAGTTACAGTGGCAAGGACAAACTTCCTTTAACAGGCAGAAACCTCCAGCAGGACCAGACTCATGTTAGACACACATCTGCTGAGACCACATCAAATCTTTCTTCGTAGCATACGTTCTCAAACTTATAAATGGTGTGAAATGAAGTCATCATTTCTCATGAATCTGATTATTCTCTTGACTTATCTCTTGATTGATCAATCTGTGTACTTTCAGAAATGAAATAACTCCTTCCAGTGTTCCAGACCAATAAACTAAAAATTAATTTAATAGAGAAAAACAGCCAAAACTAAGATTTGAGAAGCTGGGGCGAACAGAAATAAATATCTTTAGTTTGTTCATTTAAAAAACAGTTCATCTTTAAGTGTTGACACAGCATGCAAAGATTGTGCTGATTGATTGCATTTCTGTCTCAGACACAGCAATCTGTATATGTGAAGCAGTAAAGGGACATTTATTTTTTAGCTTCTGCATCAATTTGTGCAAAGAATGACCCTGAAACTCTTTCAATCAGCTACATCATTTTCACTATCTTGTCACACATTGTCAGTTTTACATACCTTGATTTTTTTGAAGTCCACAGGTTTTCTGATGAGCTCATAATACTCTGGGAGCTCCTTCCTGGATGGTAGCTGCACAAAGACCTCACTCAGCTGTCTCCCTGACCTGTGACATAAAAGGATTTCACATCAGTGTACCCAACATCTCCACGAGCTCATCATCTCAAAGGTTTTGTGTCCAGTTTTTCAACACTCTGGGTTTGAAATTCTTAAATATTGCCCACTAGAATTGGCAAATTGTTGAAAAAAAAGGAGTAACATTTTTATTTCTTTTATTTTTATTTATTTAAAGCTGCTGTTGGTAGGAATGGTGTAAAAAATGTTACTTTTTTTCTGCTTGGTTTGGAGAAAAGGTCATAATACCAATCGGTACTCATCTGTAAGCGAAGTAATTTGAGATTATGGCGAAACCCCTTTTCAATGTCTTCATATCAAGCAATGTTATTATTCCCCTCGTTCCCGTTATGATGGACCAATCAGAGCTACTCCATGACCCTCTGTCCTGATTGGTCGAGTAGCGGCCCCAATACATTGCCCTGATTAGCTGGAAAGCCACTACTTCCTGATAGAACGCGCACAACAATCTTTTGTGGGCGGGTTTACGGGAGCAGAGAGGGGAGGGGTAGTGTTGACATTCGAAATCTCTCTCCGAACTGATGTTTATATCACGACTACCAAGAGCAGCTTTAACCAGGAAAACCACATTCGGATTAAAAATCTATTTTAGAGGGCGCTGTTGGCCTAGTGGTCCAAGCGCCTGCCCCATATACAGAGGCTATAGTCCTTGTGGCAGAGGTGGCAGAGGTGGCAGAGGTGGCAGAGGTGGCAGAGGTGGCAGAGGTGGCAGAGGTGGCAGAGGTCGCAGAGGTTGCAGGTTCGATTCCTGCCTCAACCATTTACTGCATGTCCTCCCCCACTCTCTACTCCGCTTATTTCCTCTCGCAATAATATAACTTACAAAGAAAAGAATCTCGGCAGCAGCACGTTCCAACATAGTTACAAACAACACAGAATTCTAAAAGATGACAACACATCAAAAGTCATCAGCCAAAGCATCTACAAGCTGATGCATCTTCCCCAAATACCTTCAGTCTGCTTTTAAAAACATTTAAAGAGATAAGCTCACTCTAAATATGGTTTGTCTTCATTCAGATCTACAGCAGAAAAGTGATTCCATACTGCAGAAGAGTGTAAACAAAAACAAAGTTTTGCTGCGTCATGGAAAGTCTGTGCTGTTCATTTTATCGACATTAAATTAATGAGAGGTTTGAAGCGCCTTTCTGTCTCAGTGTGGACTAATGTGGACGGGCTTTAAGAGGACGACTAATCAATGGCACTGCAGCACAGTTAACAAAGTTGGGTTTGGACCATTGAAGGTTTACTGATTATACACAAAGTCAAAGTAACATGGAATAAAAAAAACTTGAGTCATTTCTTTATTTACAGTCACCCCAAGGCGTTCCTTTGGAGTATTGATTGATATTTGGTTGGCGTTGTTATAATATGAATAATGAAGCAAAATCAATAATCAAGTGTTGATGCTTGGGGCCAGTCTGACTGTGTTAGTGAGATAAACAATGAGCAGCTAAGACCGAGGAAAGAGCGGCAATAAGGGAAAGTACAGAGGAAATAAAAAGTGACAATGAAGGAGTTCTTATGACAACCTGATGTATAAAACAGAACTCTGGAGATTTGGGACGCATAGAGGCAGAGGAGGCTTAGAGCTACGAGGAGGAGAGCTGGGATAAGGAGACGGAGGTTCATGGAGAGGAGATAGAAGTAGAGCTATATTGAAAATTCTGTTATCACAATAAAATATTTTATATCAGTCGATAACGATAATTATCACCATAAATATCAAATCGTTATTTCATCTAAATTTAAAGGCAGATTGTTGGTCCTGAGTGAAAGTTAAAGAAACCAGAAAGTTTGTTGGCTTGTATCTGGGATTTCGTTTTTTATCAATTTTTTTCTGGATTTTTATCGAACATTTTTTATATTTATATCGAGAAAAATTATATCACGATAATTAACATACTCGAATTATCGCACTCCTAGATTAAAATCGTTATTGAATTATCGCCTACCCCTAGATTGAATCGTTATTGAATTATCGCCTACCCCTAGATTGAATCGTTATTGAATTATCGCCTACCCCTAGATTGAATCGTTATTGAATTATTGCCTACCCCTAGATTGAATCGTTATCGAATTATTGCCTACCCCTAGATCGAATCGTTATTGAATTATCGCCTACCCCTAGATCGAATCGTTATCGAATTATTGCCTACCCCTAGATTGAATCGTTATCGAATTATTGCCTACCCCTAGATTGAATCGTTATTGAATTATTGCCTACCCCTAGATTGAATTATTATTGAATTATCGCCTACCCCTAGATCGAATCGTTATTGAATTATCGCCTACCCCTAGATCGAATCGTTATTGAATTATCGCCTACCCCTAGATCGAATCGTTATTGAATTATTGCCTACCCCTAGATTGAATCGTTATTGAATTATCGCCTACCCCTAGATCGAATCGTTATTGAATTATCGCCTACCCCTAGATTGAATTATTATTGAATTATCGCCTACCCCTAGATTGAATCGTTATCGAATTATCGCCTACCCCTAGATTGAATCGTTATCGAATTATTGCCTACCCCTAGATTGAATCGTTATCAAATTATCGCCTACCCCTAGATAGAATCGTTATCGAATTATCGCCTACCCCTAGATTGAATCGTTATCGAATTATCGCCTACCCCTAGATTGAATCGTTATCGAATTATTGCCTACCCCTAGATTGAATCGTTATCAAATTATCGCCTACCCCTAGATAGAATCGTTATCAAATTATCGCTCACCCCTAGATAGAATCGTTATTGAATTATCACCTACCCCTAGATTGAATCGTTATTGAATTATCGCCCACCCCAGATTAAAATCTTTATTGAATTATTGCCTAACCCTAGATTGAATCGTTATCGAATTATCGCCCACCCCTAGATCGAATCGTTATTGAATTATCACCTACCCCTAGATCGAATCATTATTGAATTATTGCCTACCCCTAGATTGAATTGTTATTGAATTATCGCCTACCCCTAGATTGAATAGTTATTGAATTATCGCCTACCCCTAGATTGAATCGTTATCGAATTATCGCCTACCCCTAGATTGAATCGTTATCGAATTATTGCCTACCCCTAGATTGAATTGTTATTGAATTATCGCCTACCCCTAGATTGAATCATTATTGAATTATTGCCTACCCCTAGATTGAATCGTTATAGAATTATCGCCTACCCCTAGATTGAATCGTTATCGAATTATCGCCCACCCCTAGATTGAATCGTTATTGAATTATCGCCTACCCCTAGATTGAATCGTTATCGAATTATTGCCTACCCCTAGATTGAATCGTTATTGAATTATCGCCCTTCCCCAGATTGAAGCCGTGTCTCTCCTCTCTCATCATGGGCAATGTGAGATCTCTGGCTAATAAGATGGACGAGCTAACAGGACTAGCCGGGAGTCAGACGGAGTTTCAGGAATGTAGCATGGTGTGCTTCACGGAAACGTGGCTGCATCTGGATATTCGCGACCACAACGTCTCCATTGACGGCTTCCAGACTGTCCGGGCAGACCGGGATAGCAGGGAGAGTGCTGTGGGCCTCCGACCATATTATCTGCACAGGGAGATCTCACATGTCATACTGGTAGCTGTTTACATCCCCCCTCTGCCAACTTGACTACAGCGTCCAACGTTCTCAAAGCTGCCATAGCCGGACTCCAGACAGACCACCAGAGTGCCCTCTTCCTGATAACCGGGGGATCCAACCATGTATTTGTTTTCTACATAGCTTATTATTGTATTTGTACAACTTATTTTGTATAGATCAACTGTAATGACTGAACTCCCCCCCCCCTGGGATAAATAAAGTATTTCTGGTTCTGATTCTGAACCCTGAGCTGTCACAGGGTTTATTTTCAACACTACAATAAGAGTTGTTATGGTCATGTAAGTTTTCTCGAGCTGTGTTATAATATGTTTTCCCGTGGGACATCCTGCTGCCAGTCGAAGGCCGACAAGTCGAAAGAAGCAGAGTTTGTTTCACAGGTTGGACCTCCACATTGTGTTAACAAAGTAAACACGCTCCATGCTGAATCCATTCCAAGGATTCCCAAGGACCGTACGAGGCTCGCAACTTCCCAAATGAGCCCGCTATATTGAGGAGCCGAGATATCAAGCTATCCATGATTCCTTCTTCCTTCCTCCTGCTATGTGGATAAAGATTAAGATAAATATTGACAGAACTCACTTCAACTGCAATCCTGCCCAGACTCATTTCCAAGGAGTTGAAGAATGTGCGGAGACTAGCAAGCAGAGTTTAATCAAATTTTTAAAACCAACCTTGTAAACAGTTTGACGCTCATGTCCGTGATGCTAATTGCTGCTCATCAGCATCGCTTTCCCCGCAAATGTTTTTAAAGCAGGCACGAACGCCTCTGCAATGCTGAGCGATCCCCCTCAGCCACAGCTTACATTCTGCAAACATTCAAACCCTCACTGTTGTGTTCAGAGAATTTATTAACATCGACTCCAGAGAGCGTTTAGTGCTTAATAGTTTATCTAAAGATTGGTTTGCTGCCTCTCCTGGCCTCAAGGTGTGGACCTTCCATCACTTAATCAGCACCAGAGGAGCAGAGGAAGATGTTTTTGTCCAGAAAAAAAACGCTCACCTTCTGAGATAAGCTGTGTGAGGAGAGTAAATAAAAAAAGTTTCTGTACAGTTTTGTGTTTCTCTGAGAAAATGAGGGAAGACACTAAAAGTTGAAACTTAACCACAAGTTTTTTGATAGCTTACTCAACAACATAGCTGAGAAAAGATCAAACTTTCTGGTAAAAAGTGGAACGATTTGGAGGAGATAAATATTGATGAAAGTCTCACAAAAGATATCGAAGCTTCTTACACTGTAATGAGGTATCAAAGCGATCAAAGAAAGAGGAATCGATTGAGAAGTTCACAAAATAACAAAGTTTATCAGAGTTATTGCTGATTCATTTTCTGCTTTTTTCCGAAGATGTCGATTTTCAGTAACGCGAAAGCAAGCAAGGAGGGCAAAAGGGCCAACACTGCAAGCACGAGAAAACAATATCAACAAGTAAGAATATCTCCCTCTAAAAAGACGTGACTATTTCAGCAATGCATGAAAATATAAAGTTATTAAGCCCACAAATAAAAACAGATTTAAGTACGTCTCTTTTTCTGACAGCAGTGTTGTAGTCAAGTCACCAAAACTTGAGTCTCTGTCCAGTCTTCAGTGGACATGTCCGAGTCACCAAAGAAGAACCGCCACCTCCTCACACATCACTCCCCATCTCGCCGCCTCAGATCATCAGATGCCAACCTCCTGTCCCCCTATCACCAAGTCCAAGCACCGCACCTTGGGGGGACAGAGCCTTTGCCATCGCTGGCCCAACTCTCTGAAACTCTCTCCCTCCACACGTCCGCAACTCTGACTCTCTTCAATCATTTAAAAACCCCCTCAAGACCTTCCTGTTCAAAAAAAGGCTACAACACCTGACCTCAACCCCCGCCCAACCCCTGTCTTTGTTCTGTTTTATTCACCTGTTTTATGTATTGGTGGACTGCTGCTTCTCTCAAACTATTCACTCTGTGGACCTGGACTGACTCTGTGGAATGCTTTGGATGTAAAGAGAACACACTCAATGTGTCGACATGAGTCCAAGGCCAAGACGGCTAGCTAAAGCATCTGTTGTGCTTTTCTGGGTGCAACATGTTGCCCTGCTCTTGCTTGCATTTCCTGGAAAATATTTGAAAGCACATCATGAATTGTGATGTCCTGGCAGGAAGAGTTGCAGAAGAGGAAGGCACATGAACTTTGGAGCCATTGCTTGAAATTGAATAAACGATCAAGGCCTTTTAGTGCAAAGATAGCAAAAACCGGAGGACAGTCTTTATCTTAGGAGGACAGTCTTTGTCAATATTCCAGTATGAGTCCAGGTACAAGCTTGAAACAGTGAGATACCAGGATAACTCCAGATATTTTCACTCTTATATATACTGTAATTGCATTCATCTGGAGAGTAGAGAGTGGGGGAAGATATGCGACATGAGTCTGGTCCTGCTGGAGGTTTCTGCCTGTTAAAGGAAGTTTGTCCTTGTCACTGTAACTTGCTAAATGCTGCAAAGTGCTCTGCTCATGGTGGATTAAGATGAGGTCAGACTGAGTCCTGTCTGTAAGATGGGACTGGATCTTATGCTGTCTTGATGTTGGGTCTTTGTTGATAATAGAACATAGAGTACAGTCTAGACCTGCTCTGTTTGAAATAGAGTCCTTAGATAACATTTGTTGTGATTTGGTGCTTTATAAATAAAGATTGATTGATTGGCCAAGAGTTGTACCAGTGACCGCTGTGATGAGGACTACAGCCTTGTTTTATGGGGCAGCTTAGACTGCTAGGCCACTGGTGCCCTAATTGCATGCATCTTAAATTTGTTGTTTCCTAACAGGAAAAGGATACAAATAAGAGTTTTATCTTACCAAATGTACCATTGTACTCAAATTCAAATTCATCAATCATCAATTAGTCAATCAATCTTTATTTGTATAGCGCCAAATCACAGCGAACGTTATCTCAAGGTGCTTTTACAAACAGAGCAGGTCTAGACCGTACTCAAGACAGGATAAGATCCAGTCCCATCTTACAGACAGGGCTCAGTCTGATCTCATCTTAATCCAGCACGAGCAGAGCACTTTGCAGCATTTAGCAAGTTACAGTGGCAAGGACAAACTTCCTTTAACAGGCAGAAACCTCCAGCAGGACCAGACTCATGTTAGACACACATCTGCTGAGGCTGAGTTGGGGTTGGACAGAGGGATAGAGGGAGATGAAGAGAGAGAGATGATAGTGATGAGACAAAACAATGAGGCTTGAGGTTGGACTACCCTGTAAAGGTTGGAGAGTTGGATTTTAACGTCTAAAAGACTCAGATATTCAGTCAACGATCACGCATGGTGGCTCTGAGATCTGCATGTGCTGCAAGCTTAGATCCACTGTGCAGACGGGGCTGAAACCACAGAAGTGAATGTTATATTCAAATGGGATTTTACATTTTTGATGTATGAAGTGTGAGTCCTTTCAGCCGTGCGTTATGGTAACATGGACCTCTGGGAACAGACTAAACTGTTGACTTGCATGAAAACCGCTGGAATGAACAGAAATGTGATCATGAGGTTTTTGGACTGAGCCGGGTTTTCCTCTGACGGTCTCTGTGGTCGGACTGTAAAATAACTGATGGTTTCAAAACAGCATCCACATCTGTGCTTGATCATCAAAGGGATCAGGTTCTTCCTACTACAGATCTCTTCACGGTTATACCTTGAACCGGTTTTTGGGAGAAATGGAGGCTTTACTTGTGTTTGACTTTACAGTTTTGAGGGGGTTTTTTTTAATGGGGGTATTAGAAATCCTCCTGGAGTAGAGATCCAGATTCTGTCCCAGTCTAGTTCAGATAGAGGAGCCAGAGGTTTGATTGAGATGCTCTGGGATGAAGAACCATCAACGGGGAGAGGAAAGAATTTGACTTTGGAAAGGCAGGTTGCTCTTTCCTGGAAGAGCTCCGACACGGTAGAGCGCCAGTGCATAGTTTAGTAGCAGGAACACAAACGCACATGTTCCTTCAAGCACGGGTACATATCACAGAGACGGACACACGCATGCTCCAGGTTTTACACTTAGGCAAAACAGAAAAACATACAGCAGGAATAAACAGGAAGACACGCACTGACTCTGAAGGGGGTTTGATGTAAAGAACACAAAGACTGAAGGATGTTTTCTTCACAGCTCTGTTTAAAGAGTGTTCCAGGGAGAGATCAGGGCTTTTCATTCGCACAGCCTCAAATAACAGTGTTATGAAAATGCACCAAAATAACTTCACAACAAGCTCATGAGAGAGGTTATTAACGCTTTTATCCTTCGAGGAGAATTTTTCCATCAGTTTCAGCACAAATATGTTCCTACCTGAGATTCTAAAATAGGCTGATGTACTCTCGATATTACCCAACAGAGGACTCAGGTTGACCTTATGAGAGCCGTAATCAAAACATGATCCTCCTGCAGGCTGCCACTGGGGATTATTTTCACATCATGATCCTTTATTCTTCAACAACACACAACCACATAACCAAGGCTTTCTTTTTCTGTGTCAGCATGTTGGATGTGGGTTCATGATGTCTTAGCCTTTCACTACACTTTGATTAAAAGGAGGTAAAAGCGTTCAGAGCAGGGGAAGTGTGTGTTATGTCGTATGTTGTAGTCAAGACCACATTAACCGAGACCAAGACATGAACGAGAGAAGACCATGACATTTAGGGCTCAAGACCAAGTCTTGACCAAGACAAAGGCAGGGCAAGACCGAGACAATATATATCAATGAAAAATCATCATGAGAGTTAACAAAATAAAAGACTTCAAACAAGGTTTGGTTTTGTCTTTGTTGCCTTTCTTTTGACACACTGTGAGAGCCTTTTGACTTCTTAAAGGTGACATATCACGCTTTTTTCATCAATATATATTGGTCTAAGAGGTCCCCAAAACATGTCTTTAAAGTTAATGCTCAAAAAAACACTTTGAAATCAGATTTCGGCATGCCTGAAAAACCCTCTTCTTCAGCAGTCCTCAGAACAGTCTGTTTTCCCTCTGACCACGCCCCCTCAGGAAGTGGATGTGGCCTCAGCTCTCCGGCACGTTGATCTAATGTTTACATGTTGGCTGAATATACACGGCTGCTAGCAGACCGCGCTACTTCAACCCTCTGAATCTGATCCTGACGGAGAGGCGCCTGCAGCAGGACCTCTCTGAACGATTGGTCACAGATTTAGTGTTTCTTGTTGTTTTATTTATCAGTATGTCGACGTGTGTCTTGGTACACAGCTACAACATGTAGCTATGTGGCTATGCTAACTAGCGCTAGCACTTATCCATGAAAAATAAAAATCATCCCCTAGATCTTCAAATCTGCAGACGTGGGGAGTAAAACCAACCTCTGCCAGAAAGGCAGCAGGACCTTTCTGAAGGATTGGTCACAGATTTAGTGTTTCTTGTTGTTTTATTTGTCAGTATGTCGAAATTGTGTTTTATTTACTGTTTGTTATTTAAACTCTGTTTGTTTTTAATGTTGTAAGGTGACCTTGAGTGCCAAGAAAGGCGCCTATAAATAAAATGCATTATTATTATTATTACTGGCTAGTCATGATACAGCAGCAGTTCATACCAACGTTCTGTCATTTCTTGTTATCAGACCATTGATTAAAAATGCAGCTCTGATCACATTTACTGTCTGTTTACCACTTTTGCATCGGTACTGTCTAAATGATTGTCTTCACACTGAGAGAGGAAGCAGAGAAGTTTCGGTTGTGACTCCTCGTAAGGACGTATCATTAGACTGTGGAGGTCAGACAGAGGGAACACATCAGTACTTTGTCATGTTGGAAATTAAACCCAACATGAATCAAGCAAGCTCAATGACCTGTTGGATTGCAACAGAAAGAGATTCATCTTCAGATGAAAATCTAATTATGTCAGGTGTGGTGCCTATTCAAAGGCTCTGCCCCCATGGAAAAACAATCTAATGAATCAGAGCTCAGAATACGAGACAAACAATGAACATGTTGTCTCCCTACTTGATCAGAAGAGTTGTATAAGTTGTTTTAATGACAGAGGAAATTAATCTCCTTACCCGTCTCTGTAGTTGATGACTGTATCAATGATGGTGTTCATCTGCTTGGTTAGTTTGGGGTGATTGGGGGAGAGTTTCTCAGCCGGAGGACGTCCCCGTTTCTTCTTGGCCTTGGAGCTCCCTTCGTCTCTGCTTGATGAGTCCTTGTCCTGACGCCTCTTACGTTTGCGCTTTTTCAGCCGGATCTCCTCCTCCATCTCCTCCAGGTTTCCATCCTCTATAGCCTGGAATTAAAGGACAAACTTCCTTTAACAGGCAGAAACCTCCAACAGGACCAGACTCATGATAGACACACATCTACTTTGACTGAGTTGGAGAGAGGGATAGAGGAGCATAAGAGAGAGACGATAGTGATGAGACAGATAGTAGAAGTAGTTGTAGATGTTGCTGCTGGAGCCTAGAACATATAACACCAGCAGATGCTTTGACTGCAGTGTTTTCTCCTCTGTCTGCCTTTAATCCTGAAGCTGTGCTAACAGGCCTCTTTAGAATGATCTACTTGTAATTAGAATCTCTCTGGACAACAGCTAACAACTCGAACATTGTGGTCTCAAAGCTCCTTTGTTTTATTCTTGTTCCCCCACAACACCTCAGCCTGAGTCAATAAAATAGATCTACCCGGGTGACTGGACCTTCACGGTGTGTTCACTGTGTATGACTGGCCTTCTGTTGGATCAGTCTGAGCTACACTTATCAAATCCGGTCATGGATGATTGATTACTCGTGTTTGGGAACATTTATTAAAAACTAGTGTCCACATGACATTATTGAGCTTTTAAACAAAACTGAAACTGTGTCTTTGAGTCATCTTTTTAAGAGTTATAACTTATGAACAAACAGGCTTTGGCTGAGACAGTAAGGGGAGTAAGTGACCTGAAAGACAGACCAATACAGGAACAAGTTGTCTGCCTCCCCCTTGTATGTTGGGTGGTGGGTGCTGTGAGGGGCCAGGTGTTGTCACTACCTGGAGCTTGCATGTACGGAGCCTGGGTCTGTTGAACGTGGCAGTACTGTATGGGTTGGGTTATTCAACTGGGAGGTTCTGCTGGTGGAAATGACAGACAGTGGGAGCTGATTCTGGGACGCCAGAGTTAACTGTTTAGCCTCTCCGAGGTGTCGTTGGCCTAGGGCTGGGTGATAATTCATTATAAATAAACCTGTAATTACACCTCCCAACCACTGGAAAGGGAGGGGCGCTAATGATCCTTAAATGCTAGTTGCCAACCAACATTAGACAGAAGAAGAAGAAGACGGCATTGAACAGCCAATCATGTTACATGGTGAGAGGTAGGCGGGGCTTAAATATGTTTGGAGCCAAATATAAACCCAGCGACAGCGACACTGAAGAAAACTCAAAAGCTACCAGCTCAAAGCAGAGTCGTTAGTCTGACACTGAGTCGACTCTGTGTTAACTCTTAACTTAATACACTTCATGAAATATACTTTCAGGGTGTGGGTAAAGGAAGAGCACAGCGACAACTTCTGCTGTGCATTTTTAACAAGTTTAATGTGAACAGCGACCGTAGGACAACTGAACACTGAATAAGTGTGATGCATTCACTGCACTGTGGGAAACAACATCACTCTGCCTGTAACCCTTAGGAACCTTAAAAGCGAGAGCACAACTCAAAACAATACTCTATAAACTGATACACAGAATACAATTTGATATTTCTTTGTTGTAAATTTAAATTAAATTATGGAAATAATCTCAACCTGAGAAAAACAAGAATCTACAAACTTCAACTTCACCGAAATCTCATCTTACATTAAAGACCTGCTTCCTGTTCGCACCGTCAGAAACGATGGATTCAAGAAGCTGATCAGAAAACTAAATCCAGATACAAGCTAACAAACCGTCTTCAACTTTCACTCAGGAGCAAAAAATCTGACTTTAAATTTAAATGGAATGATTTGATATTTATCGTGATAATTATTGATATTGACGCGATTTTCATGATAACATCTTTTTCAATATCGCCCAGCTCTACGTGGGCCGAACTAAAGGAAACATCAGTGAAGGGAGGAGCCAACTTGATAACCCCAGCTCTCTCTCCTCATGTGTCCTTTCTATCTCAGGCTTTGGGGGATATCAGGAGCCACGTGGTAGGCTGCTAAATGTATCAGTAGAGGGCATAGTAGATTGGGTTTCTCCACTGGGCGCTCATCCTTTCTTTCAGCACAAGTACTTCGTGTTTAACTGAAATGTTGGACTGATTTGTTACTTGTTCTTTTCGGGATCAACAAAACTTTGTGTTTTATTTTTATCACGGTGCGACTAAAACAAAATAAAGGAATTAAACTGCAGGTTAATGGCAGTCTCGTATATATGCAACTGAATGATTGATACAAGTTTTGCGTTCCGATAGTTGTAGAGCAGGAAAAAGTTTTATACCTTTAATTACAGAGAATGAGTTCATGCAATTCAAATCAGTCGGCAAATTACACAAGATTGTTGTAATTAACTGCCTAAGAGCTGAGTTAACAAGAGGACAGAGTTTTTTCTTCTTCCACTTTACAGTGTTTTATGTGCTTCCTTATTTCTGAGATGAATTGTTAAGGACTGCTCCTAAAGTGGTTGATTTCTACATATGGGAATGTGCAGAAAACAGTCACAGGTGTAGGCTATGATACATCCACTGCAGCAGCACAGAGCAACAAGTATCAGCTACAGTTTAGGAGCGATTGAGGAGAGCAGAAGTGAAAGTGTTCTTTACCCGTAGCCACTGCTTTTCAGTGAGTGCGTCGCTGTAGTCCACGTCTCGACGGCAGCGCGATCCTCGGCCAAACATCTTCTCCGACTCCTCCTCGTACGTGAGCCGCTCCACCTCAGCATCGTCTTTGATGATCCAAGAAGGCAGCTCGTCCTCCTCCATGAGACGAGGCTTACGCTTCGGGTTCCTTGCGTGCTCCCGTCGGCGGTCCATATCCATGCGCTGCAGAGCGTGAAACAAGGACAGTCAGAGAACTAACAGCTGATGTCTGTTTCTTTATGCTTTACCACATTAAAGGAAGTCTTTATATCTGCACTAGAAGGAGACTGTGGGGTGCCACATAGACATAATAGAGTTGGACAAATTGTGGTGACAGCGACAGGAAGTTAATATTTGCATGCACACATTTTGTGCAAAAGGGTGTGCCCTACATGTTCCAATTTCAAGACTTGAAAACATGTCCGCCTTGACGACGTATGTTGCCCTTTTCTTCTTGTGTATTCTATCATTAAGTGTATATCTTATCCTTTAAAACCTAATGGTAAATGGTAAATGGACTTGTACTTATATAGCGCTTTTCTAGTCTGTCTGACCGCTCAAAGCGCTTTTACACTACTCGTCAAATTCACCCATTCATACCCATTCACTCACTGATGGTAGAGGCTGCTATGTAGTGAGGGACCATCAGTGTTAGCTAATCTCATTTATTCACATTCACATTCAAAACCTACTGTCTGTGTATTGGTTATCTGCTTTGGGAGGATGGATGTAAATGAGCTGTTTACACTCTGGATTTTTTTACACGAATGAACAATCTACTGGGACTTCAGCCCGTGGTTGAAATGCAGACAACAATGGGGGCACACAAACCTTTTAGTTCCAGGGAAAGTAGTGCTAGGGGCTAAAAGACCTAGGAACTCTTGGTTGAAATGCACCTTTAGTGATAAAGAATGAACTGTTAACAGTTTCCATGCTTTTTAATTACATAGGCTCCCTTTTTCTAACTTTACTCTCAGCTCTCTATTTGTTTGGGTATTCAGACTATGTTGCAGCAGAAAACTAATCTAAGAGTGGATGAGAAATACGACTGCAGAAGTTTCCTAGAGTGTAGAAGCTGCCTCACTGCAAGGAAGATTAGCAGAAAGTGTCCAGGAGATCTGTTTAACAACAATATATCAAGAGTGGAAGCTTACAGTTAGAGCACAAGCACATCAAATCTGGAACTGGCTGCTGGTGCACTGAGGACTTAGCCTCTGTGCATGGGACAGCTGCTCAAATAACTGAGCTAAACCACTGCCAAAGCATAATGCAATCTTAATGTGTCATCCTCCTCTGCTGAAACCATACTCTTGATTGGCTGTCAGAATAAAAACTGCTGACTTGGTGTCAACTTACTAACATGTCAGTGCACCTTTGATATCTTGTACTCATCACAAAACTAGCCAATATAAGCAGGATGAATCAAGGTGAGTTGTGTGGTGTGAAACTGTCAAGAGTTGAGTTCATGTATTTTGGAAAACAGGCCTGTTATGGAGGACACTTGTTGCCAAATCTGAAGGTTTGACAAAGACAGGGGCCTCGAGATGATATTATTTGATGACGATGTAAGAAAAATGTGTGCCAGCTTCTTCTCTTTGCAAAGTTTACAAGAAGGAGTGTATTTCAGGCCCCAAAATGTGTTTTCCTTACCATGAAGAGCTCAAATTCATCTTCATTACGGGCTATCATCTGGTTCAGGGTCTCATCATCGGGAACTTCATCTTCTTCCTACAGTTGCATTTGGAAAAAAACGTCAAAACCAGTGATGCTTGGTTCAAAGCAAATCAATCTGCATTCAGATTTGATCAAACACCAATTACATATCTGACATTGTCTTACAAAATTATGTGACATTGTGTTCTCTGATCATATCGAAGGAGCTGCTGTAATTCAATCACAACCAGCACACTTCAATCAGCTAGAGCAACACAATCTATTTAGATGCTTATATAAAAACGTCCGATACCTCCTCTTCGTTCTCAAATGTCCCAACCTCTGAGAGAAGTGACATCAGCATTACCTCATTCTGCTCCTCGTGCTCTAAAATGGCCTGCAGGAAGGCACGGCGCTCGAAGCCTGAGGACTTTTGGTCGAACATGCCCGCCTGGATGACCTTCTGATCCACGTTCAGTTTGTATTTGGCGGCTGCCAAGATCTTCTCCTCCACGCTGTTGACGGTGCAGAGACGGAGCACGCGCACCTCGTTCTGCTGACCGATGCGGTGAGCCCGGTCCTGAGCCTGGAGGTCCTGGAGTTGGAGAGAAGATACAAGATCATTTCAGCTGGGTCAGTGTTGAGGGGTGATCACTGGGCTTGATTGAACACAAACTGAAAGTCGATACAGGAAGGAAAGATTCTTTAGACACTGTTATCCATTCAGTAAGACAGTCATTTGTTTAAATACTTATTATGTTACAAAACAAAAACGGAAAATAAAGATGTGGACTACCTTCAGGGGGGCATGATGACTTTCTTGGCGTGCATTGGACATTTCTCTTTATCCTCTTTTAAATCTCTGTTAAAAACACACTTCTATAGATGTGCTTTTACAGGAGATGTCACCTGAGCGTGTTTTATTTCAGATTCTTTCTTATTTATCAGGCCGCATCACTGGCTCTCTTTATTCTTTAATATCTTTTTATTTTATATTTCATATTTTTATTTGACATAAAAACAACTTAAAATAGAATGAATTATAAAATGTATAATAGTAATAATAAATAAATAAATAAATAAATGAAAAGACTCCCCCCATCCTAATCCCAACCCCAACCCCAGCCCAGACTCCAAACCCACCCCACATTACTAAACTTAAAGGTGACATATCATGCAAAATGGACTTTTTAATGGTTCTCTACCTGAAATATGTTTCCCTGGCATGTCTACAAACCCCCCGAGAATGAAAAGAATCCATTCTGCCCCTGTTTTGATTTCTCCACCTTTCTGTAAATGTGTGTGAAACGAGCCGTTTCAGACTTCAGTGTTTTTGTTACGTCACAACAATATCCGGTCTGTCACGGAGTCAGAGCTCGGAGCTTGTTCAGCCCATAGACTGTATAAAATACAACTCAACCCCTCCTCTGTTTTTCATTACCTGCACACATGTGTGCTAACAAGGAGCTTAGGAGGGAGGCATGCTAGTTGTAGGCTGTCTTAATAAACACAAAGGTCGGTTTTACTCCCCACGTCTGCAGATTTGAAGATCTAGGGGATGATTTTTATTTATCATGGATAAGTGCTAGCGCTAGTTAGCATAGCCACATAGCTACATGTTCGTAGCTGTGTACCAAGACACACGTCGACATACTGATAAATAAAACAACAAGAAACACAAAATCTGTGACCAATCCTTCAGAAAGGTCCTGCTGCAGGCGCCTCTCTGTCAGGATCAGATTCTGGATCAGATTCAGAGGGTTGAAGTAACGCGGGTCTCTTAGCAGCCGTGTATATTCAGCCAACATGTAAACATTAGATCAACGTGCCGGAGATCTGAGGCCACATCCACTTCCTGAGGGGGTGTGGTCAGAGGGAAAACAGAATGTTCTGAGGAGGGCTGAAGAAGAGGGTTTTTCAGGCATGCCAAAATCTGATTTCAAAGTGTTTTTTTGAGCATAAACTTTAAAGACATGTTTTGGGGACATCTTAGACCAATATATATTGATGAAAAAAGTGATATGTCATGCGGTGGCTTAAATCAGGCGGTCGTGCACATCAGGGAGTAGCGCACATCAGGCGGTGCTTGAACGAGGGCCCGCACATCGCCGCTTGCGGCTTCAATTTATTATTCTTCTCCTCCCTTTTTTTCTTGCCGTATAAATGTTAAAATTATAGGATAAAAAGGGAAACATTCTTTATTTTCTATTTTGTTCATCCCTCTCTTCTCTGTCAGCCAACAAACACGACCCCCTCTATCACAAACACTCCTGTTGTAGCTGTGACACGCAAAGCTGGTGTCAAAGAGCTCCTAATTAAAGGCAGAGCGTCAGCACTCCTCTCCTGGGACACATGCAGGTAGGTTCAGCACCTGCGTGACAGGGAATACTAACTCTTTGTTTTGAGCTCTCAGCACTTAGAGAAGAACTTTTGTGCCACTGTGGTCGTGAACCGTCTGGTCGCACACTCAGAATACAAATAGAGAAGATACTTGTTAAAAAGTTACGACAAGAATTTCTCTTTGCGTAGGTGTGTTAGTCTGCTGTGTGATGGTCAACCAGACATTCAGAGACATGACTGCTTAAACTGCAACTCTAAGACTCCAGTTTCTTATGAGGAGTGAAAATAAGTGAATGGTTTTTGTTCATAAAGAGCATCCTGTCTCTTAGGGTGCATTTTTTAGTCTACAAAGACTGAGGGTGTGAATCAGCTGCATCCTGCTAATTAAGTTATGGCACCAGGCTGTTGTGACAGATGTTGCACTTGTCTGCAAAGTAATAGAGCAATAAATAAGGTTGCATTCTGCTGCCAGGCACAAAGTAAAGGTTTAAGAGAAGATAGTTCAATAGCAAGTGTTTATTCACGATGAAGTCCCTTATTTTAATGACTCATTAAGAAACGTGAACCAGCCTGAGCTAAGTGCCAGCGGCTGCTTCACTCATTCCCTATTGACCAGAGCTGAGCAAGATAACAAGCAGGAGGATACAAAGAATGTAACGTGTTATCTGTGGGACAAATAACAGGTTGTTGCGTTCCTCTGTGGTGTTGTTTACAGTGATAGAAAAACTCTGGGAAAGTGAGTTTATAATGCATCTTTCTAAGTTGTGTTTCTATCTCTCTCCACATTTCCTCCTCTCAAAGTCCTGACCTGATTCCAGCCCCTGTTTCGGCCATTTGATCCTTAAAGGAGTGTAGAAGATGTTTTCCCTGATTTTGTTTTCCCCACACTTCAGCTTTTAAAACTTAAAGCCTCTTTTATGTAATATTTAAAAATCATATAGAATATCAAAATGTGATGTGTAATCAAGCTTCAACAAAAATCCGACTGAAAATAAACATCCACAACTATGAAAGAACTCTGTTCAAAAATTTTCCAGTTCAGAGTATTTCTCAGGACTGTGTGGGCGTGTCCGCTAACTCTTTGATTGACAGGTCAAGAGAGAGAGAGATAAAAACTCCAGAATCTGAAAATTATTCATTTCAAATGGTCTCTGAGTGCTGAGTTACAAAATAGTTCAGAATCAGGACTTATATCATTTATTAGTTTTATCACTTCGTAGTCTCCGGGGCATCAGGACCATGGGACGCCCGGAGCAGCGGAGTCTGAAGTGTAGTATGTGCACGCAGAGGAGCTCGGCTCCAGGTGTCAGACGGAGCTGTTTGTCTCAACTCTGAGCTGTTTGGGGAAAGTTAGTGAACCAGTCCTGGGGGAAGTTATTGAACCAGTCCTGGGGAAAGTTATTGAACCAGTCCTGGGGAAAGTTATTGAACCAGTCCTGGGGAAAGTTAGTGAACCAGTCCTGGGGAAAGTTATTGAACCGGTCCTGGGGAAAGTTAGTTAATCAGTCCTGGGGGAAGTTATTGAACCAGTCCTGGGGAAAGTTATTGAACCAGTCCTGGGGAAAGTTATTGAACCAGTCCTGGGGAAAGTTATTGAACCAGTCCTGGGGAAAGTTATTGAACCAGTCCTGGGGAATGTTATTGAACCGGTCCTGGGGAAAGTTAGTGAACCAGTCCTGGGGAAAGTTATTGAACCGGTCCTGGGGAAAGTTATTGAACCAGTCCTGGGGAAAGTTAGTGAACCAGTCCTGGGGAAAGTTATTGAACCAGTCCTGGGGAAAGTTAGTGAATCAGTCCTGGGGAAAGTTATTGAACCAGTCCTGGGGAAAGTTATTGAACCAGTCCTGGGGAAAGTTATTGAACCAGTCCTGGGGAAAGTTATTGAACCAGTCCTGGGGAAAGTTAGTGAACCAGTCCTGGGGAAAGTTATTGAACCAGTCCTGGGGAATGTTATTGAACCGGTCCTGGGGAAAGTTAGTGAACCAGTCCTGGGGAAAGTTATTGAACCGGTCCTGAGGAAAGTTATTGAACCAGTCCTGGGGAAAGTTATTGAACCAGTCCTGGGGAAAGTTATTGAACCAGTCCTGGGGAAAGTTATTGAACCGGTCCTGAGGAAAGTTATTGAACCAGTCCTGGGGAAAGTTATTGAACCAGTCCTGGGGAAAGTTATTGAACCAGTCCTGGGGAAAGTTATTGAACCAGTCCTGGGGAAAGTTAGTGAATCGGTCCTGGGGAAAGTTATTGAACCAGTCCTGGGGAAAGTTATTGAACCAGTCCTGGGGAAAATTAGTGAATCGGTCCTGGGGAAATGTTTCCCCAAATCCCCCGCAGTTAGGGAAATGACAACAAACTGTCATCTTCACCGGTGGATGTGCAGACAGAGACACACGAGCACAGCAGTGCAAAGAGCGGAGAGACAGCTATACAGACAGATTACAGACAGTACGTGATTAGCAAACAAGCTAACAGCTAAGGCAACATTGAGGGGAGCTGGCTTGAATCTGTCTCAAGTTTTTTTTTTAAGCTTCGTACACTCTACTGAAAACTTTCAGCTATAAGAAACTTTATCACGGGTTATAATCATTTCACAAACGTACGTTGGGATACCATTGGCCGGTCTTAGCGTGCGCCCCATGTGCAGAGATCACAGCTTGGACTCCGACCTCTACCATTTGCTGCATGATTTCCCCCACTCTCTACTTCCCACATTCCCTGTCTCTCTCCAGCTCTACTATCCAATAAAGGCAAAAATGCCCCAAAACAAATGTACCTGATGTGGGTTCCAGTCACTGTCAAAGATGACGACAGTGTCCGCCGCCTGCAGGTTGAGGCCCAGTCCACCGGCTCTGGTGCTGAGCAGGAAGATGAAGAATTGAGATCCCTCCTCATTAAATTTCTTCAGCAGTGTCGCCCTGTCTTCCGCCTTTGTGGTTCCTGGCACAACAAAAAGCATATTTTTTGAGTCTGTCAAATTAACGTTGATAAAGTCTGCTTGAACTTTGTCTTGATCTTTTGGTGCAGAGCGTATTGTGGTTAGGGAAGTAAAAATGTCACTCAGCCTTTTCTCTGACCAATTAAACTGTTTCAGGGTTGTTGTGTGGAAAAGGCCATTAAGTGTCTCTGCTTAGGAAAGGTTTCAAAAGTAATGGAACCAAAAAGGTTCAGAATCTCTTCAAAATACCTTCTTTATTTGATCTATAGAAATGCTGAGTGAGGTGGATTATTCTGGTGTGAGATAAAGGCTGAAATGTGATGATTTTTTCAAGTACATCAGAGTTTTTTCAATACTTACAAATGTGTCTGGATGCAACCTTTAAAACTGACCCCCGTTTAAAGCTCCCCTTTCTTTCCCTTGCCCTGTAGCTTTTGTTTCATAAAGAGCCCAAAAAATGATTCTTTAAAATTCCCCTCAGATAACTCCAGTCCTTGTTTCTAGAGCTAGAGGCTGATAGGGTTTTCTTTCTGTGTGTAGTTATCTTACAGCGTGTGTGTGATGAGAATACTCAGACGTCTCAGTGAGAAACATTATTATTCTTTTATTCTGACATGTCTGGCTCAGCTTCAATTAGAAAAGAGAAACGGATCTTTTAAAATACACCAAACGCACAAAGAGATCAGAGGATCAGCAGAGCCCAAAATCTGACTCAATGTCTGATAATCACATGTCTTGTTGGAAGGACTAGGAGGCAGTCGAATGTCTTTATGTAGTTCTTTGAGCTTCACATGGACGCTGAAAGAGGCACGGACTGTTTTAAATGTCCGTCTGTGTACGTTTACTTATGTAAGCAGTTATAAAATAATTGTGATTATCACATTTTAGCAAATCGGTGTTATATGAACTCTGCTCCGACAGCAGTGCTCTCAAATTATCTGTCACTTCACCACACTCATTTTCACCTGCATATGCAGAAAATGCTAGCAATGTTGAGCCCTGCTGTCTTTAAGGAGAACAACTCTGCAGTTCTAACAAGCTGAGATGGAGAGAAGTGATACGAGTAAAATATTCTGAGGAACAGAACACAGAACTTTACCAGATTTAGGAAAATGCATGAATCTAGAAATAGTGTTAAGATGTAAACTGATCAATAGAGATGATGATCCATTGATCATATCATTTAAAACTGTGTTTCATCAACTGACTGTCCTGTCTCTCTTCAGGAACAGAGCTGTGTCTCTTGTTCTCACTGTATGTGTGCTACTGGTTTTCTGCTCCCAATTTGCAACACCTCTCTTTCCCAATCCCAAACTCTGCACTCATGGACTCAGACTTTGAGGCACATGACTGCTAAGTGTGGAAGTACTTACTGCTCACCCACTGGCTAATAATCAAGAGAATGAGGGCCCTGATGCAGACTTCTTAAATGCAATAACGCACTTTCTGTGAAGTCAAAGCCTGTTAGTAGTTTTTGTAGCACCTAGCATTGATAGTATTTTGTAGTTTAACCGTCTTTAAAAACAGAGAAACTTCAGAGAGAAAGCTAGAACTGTTTTCATACAGAGATTTTTATTACAATGTATAGACGTCCTTTTGAGACCCTGAAGTCTTTTCATATATATATAATAATTGTATTTAACAGTTTGGTCTTTTCTTGTTGAAGCTTAATGTTGTCACTATTTCACTTTTCCCCCGACAAACTTTAAAAAGTTGTAACACATTGGTTGGGAATTGAGCTTACCATCGAGGCGTAAATACAGGAAGTTGCGGTAGCTGAAGTAGTCCTCCATGATTGTCATTAGAGTGGTCATTTGGCAGAAAAGCAGCACTCTGTGGTTTGTGGCGTGTAGCTTCGGCAGGATGCGGTCCAGGAGCTCAAACTTACCGGACGCTCTGTACAGTTCGTGCCTGGTTGGAGATAAACCAATAAAAACGGAACATATGTTATAATCTTTCAATATATAATCATTAAAAGTGTTGGTTGCTTGTAGTTTTAATCTGCTGCAAGCTTTTTACCCATTAATATCAGAGCGTAAGGCTTTGTTTGGTGTGGCATCTCTATCTTCTTTGTATCATTTTACATCAGTTTGGCTCAGCTGGGAAAGCAGGCGCTCCATGTACTGAAGCTAACATCCTCAAAGCTCTGATCATAGGATTCTTCTAGATCACTACGCTCCCAACATGCAGGCCTGCTTGTCATACCTAAAGTCTCTAAAAACAGTATGGGAGGTCGAGCCTCGATTATCAGTCCCCTCTCCTTTGGAATCATCTACCAGTCAGGGTCTAGGAGGCAGACACCCTCTCTACTTTTAAGAGTAGGCTTCAAACTTTCCTTTTTGATAAAGCTTACAGTTAGAGCTGGCTCAGGCTTGGACCAGCTCTTAGTTATGCTGCTATAAGCTTAGACTGCCGAGGGAACTGACACACTGGGATCCTGTCTTTCCCTCTCTCTTCTCTCTCTGCCTATCACTTCCTTTAACTCTCCCTGTCCCATTATAGTTACTAACCATAGACCTTTCTGGAGTCCCTGAGCTCCCTTGTCTCGTAGGTTCCTCTGGATCTCTGCTGCTGTTGATGTGCCAGACTCCAGCAGCTACAACTACTAATATCCTTCTCACCACTATCATCTCTCTATCTTCATCTCCTCTATCCCTCTCTCCAACTCGGTCTCAGCAGATGTGTGTCTAACATGAGTCTGGTCCTGCTGGAGGTTTCTGCCTGTTAAAGGAAGTTTGTCCTTGCCACTGTAACTTGCTAAATGCTGCAAAGTGCTCTGCTCATGGTGGATTAAGATGAGATCAGACTGAGTCCTGTCTGTAAGATGGGACTGGATCTTCTCCTGTCTTGATGTTGGGTCTTTGTTAATACTAGAACATAGAGTACGGTCTAGACCTGCTCTGTTTGGAAAGAGTCTTCAGATAACGTTTGTTGTGATTTTGCGCTATATAAGCTTGCATGTGTGTGGGTGTACTGAGCACACACACTACACAGGAGCAGAGTTGTAACACTATATTGCATTTTATTGATTTAATCTGTTAAAGGCTTTCCTTCTAATACATCATGTGTTTCTGCAGTGCCCAGAGCTGAAATCAAACATCTCGTTTCTGCTTTCACATTTGGTTATCATTGTTCCTTATAACGCTATCGTGCTGCTTTGTTGCTGGAGGGCAGAGAGGTTAAGGCTTGGTGATTACTGTCTCATTAGCACCGCAAACACGCACAGCAATATCTGTCACTTCTTGTTAGAAGGCTGTACCTTGGCTGTTCACACATCTTGTTTTAGCTGCTAGTAATTGCTATCTGCTTAGAATGAGTAATCATCTCCAGGTGTGTTCCTCACATAAGGTGTTCAATCACCGCACTGTTTCAGTACGCTTTTAAAGAGATCAGAGAACACAGCCCACCATGTTGTGAACAAATATAATACAGGTGACAGGCCTTTCGTCTGAGGCTGATTCAGTAATCCAGCTCTTGTTAATGAGGTGTTCACAAAAACTGGGGAAATAAATGAGAGCAGTGACTCGGCCTGTTCGGATCGCTTGGCTCTTCTTCATTCTGCAATCATAAGGTCCTCTAACATTTCAGGAGGGGTACTTAATATGATATTTAAAGTTAGTTAAAGATTCAAAGCCATATACTGTATTATAAATGGATGTGGTATCAGTGACATCATCCATCTGTTTCTGAAGCTCTGTTTTAAAGCCAATCGTCTGTGGGTGCCATATTGGAAATGCTGAAAACAACCTTACTTGGTCCGAGATAGTGTGAGATAAAGAGGTGGGCCTTTAGCCTCTGTCAATTACGTCAGCTATGTCCTGATTTGGGAAAAACTTGTAAGTTTAATGTCTTCTAGTTATAAAATAATTCACCCCCGTATAGTGTATGCACATAGAGAAATGAGCTATTCAATCCTAAACTGTTTTTTGAACCAGGCTGTAAACATGTTCATTTCTGCTGTAAAGATCGTCTTCTTTGAATGGGTGTGTATGTGGTTTCCTGTGTTTCTGCAGCCAGCCTCTAGTGGACACTCGATGAACTACAGTTTTTAACACTTCCACATGGGCTTCATATTTTAAAGGTGACATGTCACGTTTTTTTCATCAATATATATTGGTCTAAGAGGTCCACAAAACATGTCTTTAAAGTTTATGCTCAAAAAAAAACTTTGAAATCAGATTTTGGCATGCCTGAAAAACCCTCTTCTTCAGCCCTCCTCAGAACAGTCTGTTTTCTCTCTGACCACGCCCCCTCAGGAAGTGGATGTGCCCTCGGCTCTCCAGCACGTTGATCTAATGTTTACATGTTGGCTGAATATACACGGCTGCTAACAGATCGCGTTACTGCAACCCTCTGAATCTGATCCAGAATCTGATCCTGACGGAGAGGCGCCTGCAGCAGGACCTTTCTGAACCATTGGTCACAGATTTAGTGTTTCTTATTGTTTTATTTGTCAGTATGTTGACGTGTGTCTTGGTACACAGCTACGAACATGTAGCTATGTGGCTATGCTAACTAGCGCTAGCACTTATCCATGATAAATAAAAATCATCCACTAGATCTTCAAATCTGCAGACGTGTGGAGTAAAACCGACCTTTGCCAGAAAGGCAGCAGGACCTTTCTGAAGGATTGGTCACCGATTTAGTGTTTCTTGTTGTTTTATTTGTCATTATGTCGACGTGTGTCTTGGTACACAGCTACAGCTACGACATTTAGCTATGTGGCTATGCTAACTATCGCTAGCACTTTTCCATGATAAATACAAATCATCCACTAGATCTTCAAATCTGCAGACGTGGGGAGTAAAACAGACCTTTGTGTTTATTAAGACAGCCTACAACTAGCATGCCTCCCTCCTAAGCTCCTTGTTAGCACACATGTGTGCAGGGAATGAAAAACGGAGGAGGGGTTGAGTTGTATTTTATACAGTCTATGGGCTGAACAAGCTCCGAGCTCTGACTCTGTTACAGACCAGATATTGTTGTGACGTTACAAAAACACTGAAGTCTGAAACGGCTCGTTTCAGCACACATTTACAGAAAGGTGGAGAAATCAGAACAGGGGCAGAATGGATTCTTTTCATTCTCGGGGGGTTTGTAGACATGCCAGGGACACATATTTCAGGGAGAGAACCATTAAAAAGTTCATTTTGCATGATATGTCACTTTAAGACTGGGAGTTGCTGCTTGTTCATAGCCTATCCTTTAAATCCTTTTATTTCATATTATAAACATTACATAATGGTTAATAACACACTATGATGTTGGTATAGGCAGACCTTGGTTTATGTTTTCAAATCAGGGCTGGTTTATACACAGATAACAAAGGAGAAATTACGTAAACATCAGGTATTATGTCATAAAATATACTTTCATAGAGAAAGTTTTAAATGTTAAAAAGTCTTTAGGGTCACTGGTGGCCTAGCGGTTTAAGCGCGTACCATATACTGAGGCTATAGTCCTCATTGCAGTGGTCGCTGGTTCAACTTCTGACCGGGACCATATGCTACACGTCTTCCCCTGCTATCTACTCCCCACATTTCCTGTCTCTCTTCAGCTGTCCTATCAATAAAGGCAGAAAAAGCCCCCCCCAACACACACACAAAATAAAAGCCTTTACATCATACTTTTTAAGCTTTTCCAAAGAGCCTGATTTTGACTCTTTATTCAATGATTTATGGCTAACGTGTTACCAAATTAATCTTTTTTAAGATTATACATATAACCCATTTTGTAGACATGAATGTCGGTAAATACACGGTTTGTTTCATCAGACTGGATCATCAAAAAAAGCCTCTACTTGTAAAATAACCCCAGCATTCATTACATCAAAGACTCTGCAGCTCTGGATGATAAAAGTCAAGTGAAATGA